>NC_034605.1:5272077-5312983 GCF_900095145.1 Mus pahari | reverse complement strand
TCTCTCTCTCTCTCTCTCTCTCTCTCTCTCTCTCTCTCTCTCTCTCTCTCTCTCATTATAGCTATTGCTTCCCTGGGTACTTGGAACTAGATATATTGGGATCTGCAGCCTGATTTTTCTGCCTCCAAGTTCCTTCTCAGCATAAGATTACAGATTCACAACACCACATGCAACATTTATGTGGTCTCTGGTTTCTGGAGATGGAACAAACAGTCATGCTTGCCCAGTAAGTACTTTTTACCTACTGAGCTATTTCCTAAGACTTTAATTCACTTTTAAATATCTTCATTGTTGGGTTAGAACTGTATTTCCTGGGTGACTTATTCCTACTCCACACTGTATTTTGTTCATGCGTTTTGCTTTGCTTAGAAAATGGATTCTCCCTGTTTGGGCTTTGTAATTCTTATATGCATTTAAAGATAGCTCAGATTCTCTAAAGAAACGTTCTGGGTACTCCCAAGGCAGAATTCTTCTCTTTGAAAAAGAGAAGAAAGGAAGAAAGGAAGAAAGGAAGGAAGGAAGGAAAGAAGGAAGGAAGAAAGGAAGGAAGGAAGAAAGAAAGAAAGAAAGAAAGAAAGAAAGAAAGAAAGAAAGAAAGAAAGAAAGAAAGGACTTACTGTGAAGAATAAGAGCATTTTGAAGGAAGCATCTGCTCCTGAAGCAATTTTAATTTCTCAGGATCTTTCACACTGTAGTAACTATGACTTGAAAGAAGAGATGAATGGCAGAATGAATGAATGAACTTGGTACCCTTCTATCATGGCCTTAGCAAACCAGAACACACGTTATCATCTGTCTTTCCTTATTGCTTAGGGACTGCTAGGTATTCCAATAGTAATGAGTCTGGCCCCTGTCCATTCTTTCATTAAAATAAACACAGGCTTCCAGCCAAACCTGACTTTAATCTTTAAAATCTCTGCCTTCAGACTAAACTTTTGACCTCTCTCCAAGCCAGAAAAAACTTCAATCATCTTGCTTTTATTTTGAGGAAGAATTGTTCCATCGTTTCTCATATGTAAAGATTTCAAAAGTGCAAGGATCTTATTAAAAATTAGATCATAGGCTTAAATGGGAATTTACTAAAAAAGAAATCCCTGGATGCTATCATCCCATTTTTGCAATCAGAAAACTAATTCCATTAAATGCATAGCAGCCTGATACCTGTTCTGTGTCTAATGATCTGAAAGGACGCTAAGGGCAGAGCATGTTAGTTAGTGTGCCACATACATCTAATGAGGAAAAGCTGCACACACCCAAACCACACATCCCGTCACTTCAGATTAATTTAAACTCTATTCAAACTGCACCAAAAATGCTTCCTTCACGGAAACATTTTCACATCTGAAGTCAAAGCTATTTCTTGCAAGCTCAATCTTTATTAAATATATCTGATTTATGTTCTGCAGGCTTGAAAAAGGTCAAATTAATTTCATCGTAGTTTCTCTTCGCACTGGCATCTGTTCTTCAGCATGGCGCTGCTGTTATGAGTAAGGCTTCCTCCCAAGTAACAACATGGTGTCTTAAATTATATTCAGAGTCGTAAGAGATTCCAGATCTCACCCTAATCTGCTTCTTGGCTCTCCTAAGCTGCAGATGCACCCTTTTAAAAATTTGTTCTAATATGTCTTTATAATTCAAAGGCTTGTGCATGCAAAGTTGATTTACAAGGGAGAAATTCATAGAAAGGCACAGGAAACAACATATTCATTACGGAGATAAAGAAATGGCAAGGACGAGATGCTCAGAGCATGTGTAGAGAACTAGTGACTGTATACCATCCCTTTACAGTTGACTGTAACTGTTTACTGTCACCAGTTTTGCCTAAAATAATTGTATTTTTTTTAAATGAATAAAAAAAAAACCCCAAATGGTACTAATGAGAAGAAAACCAAAGAAGGAGAGGATTGCAAAGTTGGGGACATCACCCATGAACTCAGACATGACGATGGAGAGGTCAGAAAGGATAAGTAGGTCATAGGGAACCGGAGGAGGGCTATAAAGAAGAATTAGTCCACACTGTATTCTGAATAATTTTGTTATTCTCCATGGCTTTTTTATTAGAGTTGTGTCATCTTTGTGTTATATTTTTTCTGCTAGCTATTTCATCCATGTATGTAAATATATAAATAATGTAAATAAACTTCCCCATTTTTTAGCAGTTTCTTCACCATCTTACAAATGTTTTAGAGCTTCTGTCTTGTTCTGTTTTTTTTTTGTTGTTGTTGTTGTTGTTGTTTTTTTTTTTCAGGAAATTGCTTTTGTGTTGTCATAAGATTCCCTTTGGGAGCCGGGAGTGGTGGTGCACGCCTTTAATCCCAGTACTTGGAAGGCAGAGGCAGGTGGATTTCTGAGTTCGAGGCCAGCCTGGTCTGCAGAGTGAGTTTCAGGACAGCCAGGGCTACACAGAGAAACCCTATCTAAAAACACAAACAAACAAAAAAGATTCCTTTGGAATATGTTAAAATTTAGTATTTTTTCATATTCTTTAATCATGACTATTTTTCTATCCCTACGTTTGTGTTGTAAGTTTAGATGCCATTGTGTATAGTGTCAGAATAATTTGCAGGTGTCAAGACTCTCTATCTACTATATTCTTCATGGGGATTAAATTCTAGTCACCAGTAAGGCCTGATTGTAAGTGTCCTTACTCACTAAGCCTCGTTTTAACCCTTTCGCCTTGTTTTAAATATATTATCTAAAACAACAAAAAGTTAAATGATAGTATTAACTGTAGATATTTAGTTGTTGGTGCTAACTAATAAATGATTATATCAGCATGTATATTTGCTCTCAAAAGCTTTAAGACACTCTTGTTCTATAACTAGGCAGCCATAGACTTCACCTACTACATGCCTAGGGCTGGCCATCCCCTGCTTCACCCTCCCAGAGTCTCAGCTTTACCAGTATGAGATATCATGCCTGGCTTCTTGATAGCCTTTTAGGAAACAGTTTTATAGTTCATTGTTTCTGTACCCACATACAAATTCATTAATTAAAAAAAGGATGCATGAAATTTATCAAATACCTTTCCATAATCACTGTAATAGCACCCCCCACACACACTGTCCAAGACAAGAGTAAAGAGAGAGAAGTTAGATGCACATAAAGAAGTTAAATAAACTCTGACACATAAAGGAATGGTAGGGGTTATGCAGGCTTTCTGTTAATCAGTGATTTACTAGATACCTGTATCTTGTTTAGGATTATAGAATATTGGAATCAGGACTTAATCCCCTAATTTATGTTGGGAAAGATAAAACTTGAAATATAATATATTAGACAATCCAATGTATAAATAGCATGTATTTAATAGTATGCAAATAAACATGAAAATATCATTACCTATATCTCAGGAAATAGCACATTCAAAAGAGAGTAAACAGAAGGCATGAGAGATGGTTCATGAGTTAAAGGGGCTTGCCCCAAAGCCTGAGGACTAACGTTCAAGTCCTGGGTCTCACATAGTAGAAGGAGAAAATGAACTTCCACAAGCTGTTTTCTATCATCTACATGCATGCCCTGGCAACTGTGCTAAACCATACTCACACACACACACACACACACACACACACACACACACACACACACACACACACATTCACAGATCCATTATAAAATGGAAAACTAACTAAAAGTAAAGATTCAAGAGAGAAATAAAATTTGTTACAAATTACCTCAAGATGAACATTACTGACTTTAGGCCTGGAGATTAGCTACAACACTATGTAACTTTTTTGGACATGTTCCTGATTATTTTTCAAGTGAAGGGGTGGGAGATAAAAATAGAGAATAAAAAAAAATCATAAAATCTTTGCAGAGTTTAATTTGCACTAATGTTTAACATTCAGACCCAGATGTGAAAAGGCATAAATATTAAGAGAAGATACCCAGAACACCCTGATCCTTCAGTCTAACATCACAGCAGTGTTGTGAACACTGGGTAGTTTGATGGTAACTTTTTTTTTTAGAATGGGATTTTGTCTTAAAAAAAACAAAAAACAAAAAACAAAACTTCTTTAAGAGTAAAAAGAGAATATGATGTAGCTGGAATGTTAAATTATTTTCCTAGAAAGAAACTTTGTCATTGTGTTGGGCACTCTGAGTCATTCACAATTATTTTCATGCCCAGCAGACACTATAAACCAGACAAGGTAATTTTCGCTGCCACTTGTCCAAAGCCTCATATAATTTGCTCCCATGGCCTAAGCCTCCATTTCCTCCTAATAATGGGGCCTTAATCCTGCCCTTTGCAGGGACAGTGCAAGTTATTTCTGATGCTTAAAGCACCACTTCAGAGAAAATTCTAGAGAAGGAAGAAACGCTGAAAAGCTACTTGCATTCCATTCACATGACCCCATGCACGTTTCCTTAGCCAGGTTCTACGAGATGCTGCAGTTTGGGATTTAAGAGTGTTTTTCAAATCTTCCTTACGTTCAACTTTGTTGGAAATGTGCTTTTCTGTTTACACATATACCGTGGCTACCTCATAAATCTGGAGAACAGAAAATGTGAACGGCAACTTGGGAGGTAAATGAAGAATAATAGTAAGAAAGTTGTGATGTCAAAGCTAATGGAGTATAACACATGGTTTTAAACACACATTAATAGATGATTGAATCTTGGTCTATAGACTTAGGTAAGCCACTTCTCAAATTAACTATCCTCCCAGTGTCCAAGGACTTAAATTGTCTCTTAGAATTGAACATGCCCACTCTTCCTAGCAATAACAAGATTCTAGGAAACCAACACAGAACTTAGACATGGAAAATGGGTAGAATTTCCAGTTCATCACATCTTTATTGTTGTGGATTTTTTAATATTCTTCAAACAGCTGACTTTACAAGCTATTACATAGGGCTTTAGAAGCCACATCATAAATGTTCAAGGTACAAAGTCCTCCTGCCCTTGATGTAAACCACAGTACTAAGTAACTGGATAACCTTAAGGCAGTTACCCCATTTATATTCTTTGCTGCTTGCAAGAGCCCAAGTCATAAATGATAAAACTCAATATATGTCCATACTGTGGGTATGCACAGCATACATTTGGTCAAATGGAGCAAGGGTTACATTTCCTAGGAGAAAATGCTAGGGGAAACCTCATCAATAATGTTTATCAATGGAAAACTTCATCAATGATATGAAATTGGAGACAGCCTGGATGAGAAAAGAGAAGGAAGGAAAGGAATTTCGGGCCATGAAAAGAGAACATAGCCAGCTTTCATTCAACACGGGACTGAAAATAGAATAGGCATAAAAGGACCCAGCATGTATAGAGTCAGAACTGGAGATTATGGAGGGTTTGTTAGAAGTATTGGTGTGTATCCATATACTGAGTGAGAAGAAGGCATTTTGAAAGGAGAGTGACTTTAGACTGATGTGCATTAAACAGTAGCAGCACTTCTGGAGAAAGGCTGGAGAAAGAATTGCATGGAAGGGATGACGGGAAGCAGAGAACACATTATGTGTGGCAAGGGAAGGAACTGTAAGGAACACAAAGCTGATAGATATATTTGGGTGGTAGGCAGGGTGGGACATTCTTTAGGCTAGATCAGGAGTGGGCTTGTGGGACAAAGAAGTAAGGGTTTATGAGTTTTAGATGATCACAGTTTTTCTTGAGCTGGGGATAACATGAATTATGTCTGGGAAACATTTCCTTCTTACAGTAGGAGAGTAGAGAAATTAAGAATGCAGACAACTCTTTCATTTGCTTGTTAAGAATTACACAATGAGAGACTGGCATGGCTGTCCTCTGAGAGGCCCTACCAGCAGCTGACTGAGACAGAAAAATACTTACAACCAATCATTGGAATGAAGTTAGGAACTCCTATAGGTAAATTAGGGGAAGGATTGAAGGAGTCAAAGGGGTGGGCAACCATCAGTCTCAACTGACCAGAACGCCTCTGAGATCCCAGACACTAAGCCACTAACCAGGAGCATACACAGGTGATTCATTCGGAGGTTCCTGGCACATATGTAGAAGAGGTCTGGCTGGTCAAGCCTGAGTGGGAGAAGATGCACTGACTCCTCAAGAGACTTGAAGCCCCAGGCAATGGGGAGGACTGGTGTAGGAGGGTCCACCCTCTCAGAGGCAAGGTGGAGGAGAAATAGGATGATAGACAGTGGGAGGGGCAGAGGGGGGCAATGAGTGCAATATAAATAAAAAAAAAAAACAGAAAAAAATACATTTCTTCAATATAACTTTCTTTGCTTAATTACATTTTGTGGATTTTTCTATATCGATGAGCATGACTCTGTTTATACTCCATAGTACAACAATGCCATAAGACATTTCTCCATTCTTCCACTGGTTAATACTTAAAACATTTCTTATTTTGGTCCATAAGCTGGGATAAAAATACTTTCGAAAGGAAAAAAATGCAGACAAAATCCCCTCACTGTCAAGCCTTGTATGGCAGGATCCCACAGAGGACCCTTATAGGCCTGTGGTTCTGGGATCAAGGCCTATAGGCTTTACCATAGTTAGACAAGAACTAGCTTCTTTCTTCTTATTTTAGTCAGTCATTTATGTGATCCATGTAATTCAAAGTGGTTTTGGAAACACAATCCCAGGAAGTGTTGTGGTAAAGTTGTGCATTGGCCTCTGTTTTATGAATAAGGCAACTAAGAGGCATAATTTTTCTTTTGTGTTGCCGATACCTCAAGATCATAAAGGGAATAAATGAGACAAGCACAGAGAAAGTAGACAGGAATTTCTCTTTCAAAAATAAAACTTTATTTGTAATTTTCTTACTACTAAATTTCCGCATTTAATATCTATATCTATATCATCTATCTATCTATCTATCTATCTATCTATCTATCTATCTATCTATCTTTCTATATGCAATTGTTCAAGACTCTCTTAGAATCTTAGAGGTTACTGGGTTGATTAGTCATTACTTTGTTTCTTTTCCATGCACAGATGTATGCACATGCACTTAGACATGTTAATAGTGTAGTGCCTATTTGCTCCCATGTATGGAATTAATACATCTAGTAACTATGACCCAAAATATGACTGTTGTGGGCACAATAGGAAGACAGAAGAAAAATAAAGAGGATAGTGGGAATATATATGAATATGTTGTAAAAATGTAGAAAAATGTCATACTGAAATCAATTATGCTATAGAAGTTATATATGGAAATAATATTATACACCAAAAATTAGCTATAAAAATTATCTAATAAGGAACTAGTACTTATGTATCCAGAGCTGAGCTAGTTTGTGGAAGTTGTATAAGAATTTTTTAATTAATATAGGGCATTGAATCCACATATATGATTTAAAAATTGAATAACTTCAAATCTTTCATTTATGTTTTTAAACTCCCAGGTTTTCTATTGAAATCTATAAATGTAAAATAGGAACAAATTTCCAAAAGTCTTTTACTTTGCCTGCCCTTTGTGCTGTTCAGACTTGTGTCTCGGTAACAAAGTAGCTGAGAAAATTAACATAATATTGAAAAGATGTATGTTGCCATGGTTTCAGAGGGTATAGTATATGGCTGTAGAAACATATGGCAGGAGCCCTTTTTTTACCTCATACTGAAGAACTTCTTTACCTTATACTGAAGAAGACTCACACCCAATAACTTGCCCCCTGCTGTTAGGCCCTAAGTCTTCAAGCGTTCAAAACCTCCTTTAATAGCACAATAGAGTGTCATGATCACATGTTCTAGGACAGAATACAGGTCTGGAGTAGATGAAATACCTACTCTTCTCATATATGAGGATTTGCCGGGGTTTCTGAATCCACTCAGCCTTCCCAGTATTTGTCTGGTGACACGGTTCCACTTGCCCCACTCACAACCAGCCAGGAAGCAGCCCTTCAATGCACACGTCATTTGGAAGAGCACTTCATGTCTAAAAACATAAGACTGGGTTCCTGTATAATAACAGCTATAAAAGGATTCGGTGGCTCATTAATTACTTGTCATTACATTTCTCTGGGGAAAAATGCCTAACAAGCGACTTAATCAAGGAGGCGTTTGTTTTGGCTCAGATTCTGGGGTTCAGTAGATTCTGGGGTTCAGTACATCACGGTGGGGACATCATGCTGCGGGAACTTGACGCTGCTGACTACAGAATAATCTCAGTAGGGAAGCAGAGATGAATACGGGTGACCAACTCCACGTCTCCTTTTTATTCAGCCTGGGGCTCCTGCACATGGAGTGGAGCCATTCACACTCAGGGTGGGTCTTCTCTAATCCTAATGTAGAAAATCCCTCACAGGCATGGCAGTGAGTATCTCTTAGGCAAATCTAGAATCACAGCAAAATGACAAGCAAAGCAAAGCATCACCAAGTGATCTTTACATTTTGGATTACATGATGTACACATAGTCCTCTGTAGACGGTGACCTACAAACGACATGGTTTTCACCCATTGTTTTTGAGGATTAATTTTTTCCTGAAAACAGATGAGATTGGGTCTGAGGATTTACTGAGGGTTAGGCACAGGACACAGGTAGAGTAAATCTATATCATGGTGGTACCCTCACCTTTTCACACAGGTATTCAACAAAGGTTGCAAAGGCAGAGACCTCTCATTTCTTTCTCAAATTCTAAACAGAATTGTTGCTGGATCCTCTACATATTTGCCCAACAAATGTACCCACATGTATTCTTGCTTATTCCCTTTAATAGACCAGAGTTAACAGCCATGGCTAATGGGGACATCAAACCAATAAAAGGAATGAATGAAACATGTCGACCATTTCTCAAATAAGAACATGTCGGTAAGTGAGCAATTAATATTGTAAAATGCCCTGTTAGACAGGGGCTTTGAAGTCTAATTGTTGTGCATTCTCAAATACCAACATTTAAGAAAACCTCATTTTGTTTTTTATCATGATCTTGTTTTAAGTTACCTCTTAGCAGAGTTTATCCTTTGTAACAAGTAGAAAAGGCATTTTTAGACTTGGGTTTTTGTTAATTTCTTTGTTTTTTATTTCAGTTGAGTATATATATATATATATATATATATATATATATATATATATATATATGGGGTGAGGAGGAGGTATGGGATGTGGAACAGTCAGAGGGTGAACAGGGGGAGGGTGAATAAAATCTGGAGTGAAATAAATAAATAAATTATATATATATATATATATATATATATATATATATATATGACAATGAGCCATGTTTCATAAAATGCTGTCAGTGACATTGTGTCATGGCCACTTTATTTATTAGTTTGAATCATTCTGCTTCCTTAGACAAATCAAATCAAAGCATAAAAGCAGTGAGCAGGCTTCCCAGTTAACATGTCTCACAGGGAACATTTCAGCTTGGCCAAGACTATAGGGTCACAGCCATGAGAACAAGGAGAAATACGCCGTGAGGACTTCAAGCTGATCCCCAGGGATGTTTTCACCCTGGTGTGTAGTTTCAGAAGGCTCATTCTGAGTGATGTGTGTTTGCTTATTTCTTAAGATAGATGAGAATTAGGTTGAAATTCTTCCGTGGTTGTGATGCTTCCATTTTCCTAAAGTCTACCTGAAGCATCGATTGCAGAGGACTGGTTATCCCTTCTGTTATTTATTCATTTATTTATTTATTTATTTATTTATTTTAAAATAGGAAGCTGTCTGCATTCCTCTAACATGTACTCAGAGTCTCCTTTTCCTTCTAAGCACATGTTGGCGACTTCGTCACTTTTGTTTTTTTCTTCACTTATGTAGAGGTTAAAACGAGGCTGACTGTTGAAGAGCCTGTGATCAACCTGTAACCATGTAAAAATAATAACCGGAAGCCTTTTGATCTATAGTTCTCAAAGTGCCTGCAAGAGCTGCTCTGCATTTCCGTTCTCCAGTGATCCAGATGCAGCGTGGGCTTTAGAAAGTGCAGGCAGTGACTCATAGGGGAGTGCGAGAGAGAAATCTTAAAGTTCCTTTTAAAGGACGTTTTTAAATGAAGGTATAATTTGTATCCATAGAAATGCACTCATATTAAGTATGGCATTTGATTAGTTGTGACAAAAGCATGTACTTGTGGAACCCACACACTTCCCAAGGTGTCCGTTAATCCAGTCACTCTGGAGAGCTCCCCTGGGCCCATTTCTAGCCAAATGGGACCCCCTTCCAGGCAAAAGTGTTAGCACTTTCCTAACGTATATAATCACAGAGGTTTTGGTCTTAGTTCAAATTCCAAACAAATGGACTAATAATATCTGTGTCCATGATTCTTGCTTTTCTTTTGACATGGCAGAATTCATTTTCTGATTCGTCACTGTGGTTTTGTATGCTAAAAGTTGCACTGGGTGCTGCTGAACGACAGACACCCGTCCCAAAGTTTTCATGTCTCCTTCTGTGCTACGTTTATATTTAACTCCAATATATCCTATGACATTACATTTCTTTTTTCTGTTATTTGTTCCTGTTTTCTCTCTTAGATTCCTCCCTGAGAGAACTGAAGACTTTCTGTTTCTTTGTTTTAAGCATTTTACATAGCATCTTCTACTGACTTAAGCTTTTGAAATAATTATGCATTTTCAAGATGTCACAAAAATAGTAAGTGTTCTCCAGCTTTCTCCAATCGGATTATCTTGCCCAGCCTTAGTGGTGGTGGTGGTAGGGTCCACATCCGAATAATTCATGGAATTCATCCATATTCTTCCAAATCACTTGTATTGATTTGGTGTAGGTGTGAATCCCGGAGAAAGGGACTCATGGAGAGAGATAGGGTTAATCTGGGGCACTCCATGTGTGATGTTGTTCCCACAAAGATACTTTGTACTAACCCTTAACTAACCCTCACAACCTTTCCCATCTCTTTTTGGCCTGACCCTTAGTGATCACAGCTGTATTCTCAATCTCTGTAATTTCTCACCTCAATGATTTTGTACGAATTAAGTGAAATAGTGCAAAGAATTTTTTAGTTTTATTTTTAAATGTGATTTAATCATTTAATATCTACTTGTACTGCTATGTTGTCAAGAGTCAAACTGGGTAGTGTTCCAAAGCATGTGAGGACTACAGCCCTTTTGTCCATTCATTCACAGAATATACTTTTTCATCTCTTGTCTCCTGAAATCTCTAGTCTGTCTGTTTTCTTTGCTTAATGTTTCACAAATTTTCTCTGCATGTTCTCTGTTTTATGATAAGGTTTTTAAATTCTCAGCAGGAATAACAGCCTGAGTTGACCCTTTTCCAGTTTGGTTACAAATACAAATGACTCTATTGTTTTGTTTTATTTTTGTTTTTTGTTTTTCCTTATTCCCTTCTTGGTAATTTTAGTGATTTCTCTGCAGATAGTAAGTTGCCATTTTTAATGCATGATGGTTTCAAACTATCCATGGTTTCAGTTCTTCACAGCTAAGAGTGATCTGAGAGTGCACTCTAATGCACTATTTTCAGAAAGGACCCAAGAGAGTTAAGTAACACTGCTTTTTACAATAGCAAGTTATTAAGGTTCGATTAATTTTAATTGTTACATTTTTGTCTCTCACTGTATTTACTTGAAAAATTAAGCCTAATCCTAGATATGTACTGGAAAACATAGTATAAATGGAGTTCGTTACTATCCACGATTTCAAAATTAAGAGTCTTGAAATTTCCCCTGTTCACATACAATAGGACTTTGTATTGTACGTTCTGCAAGCATCATAGCACAAACAAGGCATTGTACTGACTTTATGTTTGTCAGTGACTTCCTAAAGAAGTTAAAAATCTACAAGCTAATATACTTTTGTAAGTATCTGGACAGAGAGAAATCCACCGATAAAGAAATGGTTTAGTTCTTCATTGTTTCCTATCATATTTACTTATTCTCATGTTTCTATTTCTCAGTGTAATTCCAAAAATTACCCTGCTGCTATTTCAGTTATAAAAGATTATTTTTAAATCTTGTGTAATTGGCATCCATAGGAGATAAATTTAGTTTTTTGTTTGAAAATGTCTTTGTGTTGCTTTTATTTATGGAGAATAGTTTTTCTGTACAATTGTGTATCCTATAGAATTCCACATCAAAAGCTCCCCTTTCTCCTGGAAGTGTGTGTTTTATTGTCTTCTGACCTTATTGATTCTGGCAAGAAGTCAGCTGTCAATTTTACTGCAGTTTCCCAGGATGGACCTGCCTTGAAGATCGTCTTCGGGTTTCAGAAATTTGGCTATGGTTTGCCTGGTAACCTTTTCTTTGTATTTTACCCAGTGGGTTTCTTTTTTTTTTTTTAGACATTTCAAAAGCTATTTTTAACTAGGAAAAATAAACTTTCTGTTATTTTCTTTTCAAATAGCATCTTTACTGTTTTCTATTTCTTTCTTTTTTTTTCAGTATTTTATTTCAGTCACGTAGCCCTACCCTTGGGTGAGGCTGGACATTCATCTTTACATGGAATAGTGATGTTACAGCTCCAAGTTAAATTAAACTTGAATTATTTATTATTATTATTATTATTATTATTATTATTATTATATTTTCTTTATTTACATTTCAAATTTTATCCCCTTTCCTCATTTCCCCTCCAACCTCCCCCCAATCCTATCCCCCATCCCCATGCTCATTAACCCATCCACTCCTGCTTCCCTGTCCTGGGATTCCCCTACACTGGAGCATAGAACCTTCACAAGCTCAAAGGCCTCTCCTCTCATTGATGTCCCACAAGGACATCCTCTGCTATAGTATGTGGCTGGAGCCTTGAATCCCTTCATGTATACTCTTTGATTGGTAGTTTAGACCCTGGGAGTTCTGGGGGTACTGGTTGGTTCATATTGTTGTTCCTCCTATGGGGCTACAAACCCCTTCAGCTCCTTGGGTACTTTCTAACTCCTCCATTGGGGGTCCTGTGCTCAGTCCAATGGATGGCTGTGAACATCTACTTCTGTATTTGTCAGGCACTGGCAGAGCCTCTCAGGAGACAGCTATATCAGGCTCCTTTCAGCAAGCACTTGTTGGCATCCATAATAGTGTCTGGGTTTGGTAACTGTATATGGGATGGTCTATTTCTTCTCTGGTGACTTAAACAGAAGAAAACTGTAAATTTATTCCATGGATTTTGGATGTCTTTATTCTTCAGTTGTTTGTTTGCTTGCTTATTCGTTTTGCTGTTGTTATTGTCTGAGTGTAAGTTATACTGTCTTTTTGTCATACTGCCCCTTAATCATGTTTAAAAAACCATTGTTATTTTACTAGAATTCTATAAGTAGGATATACTATGTCTGTGAAGATGAAAAGCACAACTCCTACTCTAGTGGAAATAAGAGATTATTCTTAGTCAAATACAAATGCCCATGGCCTAGGACAACTTACAGTGAGTCACATGTTCACTGTAGAGTCACTTATATGATTTTTAATAGTCATCAATCAATTCAATTCACAGATTGATGCATTTCTAAATTACATTTGGGGGTATCAGGTTAGGTAGGTTACAGTGATGTTTGGAAACTCTTCACTATAGATTTTAAATACAGTCTAATTACATTACAATTTTTTTAAATTTAGGTTATATATATATATATATATATATATATATATATATATATATATATTGTTGATAAATAGCTACTAAATAGTACCCCAAGATAATTTTGGCTCTTAATCTGCAATATCCCAACTCTTTTTTTTTTTTTTTTTCCGAGACAGGGTTTTTCTGTATAGCCCTGCCTGTCCTGGAACTCACTCTGTAGACCAGGCTGGCCTCGAACTCAGAAATCCGCCTGCCTCTGCCTCCTGAGTACTGGGATTAAAGACATGTGCCACCATGCCCGGCTCCCAACTCTTTATAATCAAAAAGTAATCAGTCAGTTGGTCTACAAAATTTTCAATACATGTGTACCTTATTTTTAGGGAGCTTCACTTGACAATGTGTAAGAAGAACTTTATTGTGAAAATCGGAAATACTGGTACATCTTGGAATACAAATAACAGTGTCATCTATTCTGAAAATAAACTTTGAGAAACAGAACTGGTAATGATAAAGCCCACAGTTTTGAGGACAAGGGAGAAAAGTGGAATAAATCCAAACTCAAAGCCAGGATCTTAGTGTCTAAGGGCTAAAAGACCACATGCCTGACCACAGAGTCAGAGTCTGCATCTCTTCCAAGCTATTCTATCCTGGTCCTCAGGTGGTTGGATGACATGTACACACATTCTTTCCTAGGTCTTCTCATTCAAATGTTAATGAATTTAGCAAGAACTGGCAATCTGAACATCTCTTAGGCCAGTCAAGTAGACTCATGAAATTTTCCACCACAGTATTTAGAGTGATTCTCTCATTTCCTTTTGCAAACTCTCTTTTCTGTGGGACTCTTTCCTATGTGCCCAATCGAAGCATATTTTTGGCTTCTAAATCGCTCAGTTCAGCTATTCTAGTCTTACCTATATCTATTGAAACCCTTACTCTCAACAGTTGCTATAGCTAGCTTCTCTTCTAGAAAGGGCCTTTCATGATCTAGATTTTGTGGGTTTGCAGTGCTTAGGGTTTTTGTTGTTGTTTTGTTTTGTTTTTGTTTGTTTGTTGGATTGTTTTTTTTTGATGGACTAATATATGACTTCATATTGTCTGATTTATTGTCATTGTTATATTGGAAATCATGTTTTCATTATATTTTCAACATGTCATATTCTTTTACATGGGGCTACATTATATAATGTACAGTAAAATTTATGTTTATATCAAATCAATCATTTTGAATTTATAAAATGTTTACTTCTGAAGTTTGGGAGCAATGTCAGTCATTACTCAGTGGGAAATCAGAGGTGAAGAGTGAGCTGTAATTCTCAATGATTTCAGTGCATGAAGGCGTACACTTGACTTACACAGCATCTTGTTTAGGAGTAGAGTAGATTTTATTAATGAGTCATAACTCTGATTTCCATTCTTCCCTACATAGGAAAAGACAGTTTAGTATGAAATTCTATTTTTAAGTAAAAAAAGTCTATAAAACATTCATATCACTTTCGCCTACACTACTTTGGTTAGACATCAATTACAGAACCTTGAATCTAACAGAGAAAGTGCATTATTTTGTTATGTCTGGAAAGAGAATAGCACATGGTAGAAACATTTTTCTGCCCAACATAAGCCATTTTTAAAGGGATATTATCTTTAAAAATTAAACTATTTGGGTTAGGCAAATAGTTACTACTTCAGAAACCAAAGGCTTTGTTTCAAATGCTCTTGTGCCATCTTATCTGTGTAGTACATGTTTTATACCACAATTACTATCCCATGTTGTCATATCTAATTCCAATCTCGTGATCAATAGAGTAGCTCTCTAATTGGGAGTTGTAAAAATTGTTTGCTTCTTGTTACTGGAGTCCTAAGCCACAGAAGATCTGATTTGGGGAGAAATAAATTAAATCTGGCTACTCACTCCTGATATGAAGGGCAAAAGTAATAATGGCAGGCAGGAAAATGATTTAATCAATATAAACAAGTCTCAAAAGCAAGAGAGGGGTCAAGTGCCCCACCTCCTGTCTCTGGGGGGGATTAACATGAACTCCAAGAGTATAGAAGCAGAGGCAAAAATCTGTGTAATCTACCAGCCTTGGTAACAGTGCGTTCAGATTGATCATTATTTGAGTCCCAGACACATGGGAACTTACCAATAACAATGTAATCACAACTGCTCCGGGAGAGGAACAACTTCTATTTGGTGGTAAAGAAATTGCCTCTTCTCAGGTGGAAGTCTCCACTTGGTTTTAAGCACAGTTTACTGGATCTGTGATCCCAGTTAATTCGTGAAATGATTGTTCCTGCTTAAGACAGGCAGTCTCACAAGAATCCACTATTCCTGAAAGGTTTAAAGCAATGACTGAAGGCTTCGGTTACCACTCCGTGTAGCTGAAGTAGGACATTGTAGTGTCTGGTGGCTATACTTCTTTAACACTCACCTTGGTTTCTTCAGCCCTCAAGAGCGTAGTCAATCACTGTTCGGTGCACCTTCACAAATGAAGATGCCTGTCTAGTTATTGGACACAACATTTAAGGGTAAGGAAACTGATGCAAACTGAAGGAGGAGATGTTAAGCTTTTGTTCTGTTTTTAACTTCCAATTGGTATACATGGGTTCAAGTGAAGCACCTTACAAAGTCCAATAAGATATACTCAACTCGTTGTCATTTAAGGAGCTGGAATTTCCTCATGTGTCACTTACATCTATTTCATCAGTTACTGCATTAGGCCAACCCTGGCTATTTTAGAAGCCGCGTGAATCTTCTGGTTCAGACCAGCACATAGCTTTTGTAAATGATCACCTACCAGGTTTTGTAAAGACAAAGATACTTTTGCTGCATGCTCCTTCATATCACAAATCTATATACCAACATACCAGACCATGGAATGATCTCAGCGATGCATGCAAGAAATCAGAGTGTTGCCTGCGGTTGCTTTGTGGATGGGTTAAAACAGGATTAATGTTGTTTTCCTATGAAAGCGAATAAAGTATAAGTTCCCAGAACACAGAAACTTGTAGTTTAGTTTTCTTTAGTTAATTAAAGCATGTGTTGAATGTGTGTTAATTGAATAGTACATTCACAAGTAAGAAGAATGATGTAAAAGCCAAGGAAACAAAAAAACCTGGCTTCCAAAGCAAATCCTTTAAGGAAGACATGAGAACTGACTGTAGGTGAATTACAGAGGGAGGATTCAGCAGGAGAAGCTGGGCCATGAAGAGAGGAACCCTGTGAAGGGAAGTTGATGGGCAGCTCACATCTCAGCCAGATTCTGCAGGAAGGTTAGATGAATAAGCCTTGCTTCAGGATTTTAAACACTGGGTAAGAGGGAGGAGCTGGAATGCGGGGTGCTGGCCTGCATCCTCTAACTGTGGCACTCTACCTTAAATGACAAGTTACTGGCAGAAAGGTATGGAGAATTCAGTGTGTCTAACTCTTTCCCAGAAGCCTAAGCATTCCCTGTAGCTCACAGTTCTATGCCTAAGAATGGTTCAGTTAGAGGCAGTCAGAAAGCATGGTGTAGACACCATCAAGTAGTGTGTGATTCAGGAAAATCCAAGCAAATATTGGTTCACAGGCACTACAAATGGCAATACCCACTTGATAATCAAAAGAGGAGTCTGCATATGTCCAGGTATCTCACTGTAATCAACAGGAAGATGAGGCTCTGTGCACACAGATAAAGTGAAGTAAACAAACTGTGATGAATTAAGCATCAAATGTAGTATATGAATGTTACCAAAAACTCTTCCAAAGGTAGAAAATATGTCCTCTATTCAAAAACCATTCTGTATAATTTTAGATAAATGTTGCTAGTCTCATAATTATTAATGAAAAAGATACCAACGAGGCACATTTACCTGTTTTACTAGATCAGAAAATCGAACTGTTCTTGACTAATCCAGTAAACAGATTTTCATTTTTGTTTTAAGTCCTTTAAATTACACAAACATCCAAGAGTCAAGTTAGATCCTGTTTTTTCCTAGTCCTACTAGCTTTAGGCTTCTGATGTCTTGCTGGTGATGAGCTACTGTAATTAGGCTCCCAAAGCTTGTCATAGGCTTTTTAATAGGCTCCTGGGTTTGCCTACAGCTTCTGAAGCTGGAGAAAACTGTAATTCACTTGACATCAGTGGGCTATTTATAGAAAATGGGCTCAGGAAATGCAACCTATATAAAACTTGGCTTTTTTATCCCCTGAATAAAGACGTGTTTGGTGAGAACAGGGTGGAAGTTGACAGCCTTCCTCCCATTGTATCAGGTTAAGGCTCCATGCTCATGACTCTGTGGGACAAGGTTCAACTCCCACCGTTAACACACCCACAGGAGGTGACAAGGACTGGCTGTTGACTTTGCCCTTTCACCCTGTTCTGAATCTCCCATTCCACATGTTATTTTGATCTCTCTTTGGAAGATTGGCTTTTATTTCACCCTTTTCTGAAAGATCAAATTAAGTTTAATGTTTAACTCAGTGATTCTCTAAGTAAAGCTGACACATGCCAGACAAAATTATTCCCAAGGTACATGAACTAAACTGGTGGAGTTCAGAAAGTGATGAAACTCACTGGATAAAAAAAAATAAAATAAAGTAGAAATGGGGATATCTGGGATTAACATGAGTCAAAAGATTTAAACAGGAACTAATAATATACTATATACATATAATTGCAGAAAGTATACTAAAAAAATCACCAAATGCCTTTTCAGTATCAACATAATTAATTAAAGATGAGAAAAAGAATTATTATTATCATTGGTATTATTATTGACTTTATTATTATTAAAAACAATGACTATATGCAATTCTTAGGCAAATGGATGGAACTGGAGGATATCATCTTGAGTGAGGTAACTCAGTCACAAAAGAACATGCATGGTATGCACTCACTGGTAAGTTGATATTAGGAAAAAGCTCAGAATACCCAAGATACAATCCACAGACCATATGAAGCTCAAGAAGAAGAAAGACCAAAATGTGGATGCTTCAGGCCTTCTTAGAAGGGGAAGCAATATACTAACAGGAGTTAGGGAGTGGAAGGGACTTGAGAGGAAGTAAGGTGGGGAGAAGGGGGACAGGATCAGGTATTGGAGGAGAAAGGGGAAGAAGTACACAGGGTCAAGAAATTGAACAGAGGTGTGTAGCAATGGGGAGTGGGGAACTGAGTTAGCTTCTAGAAAGTTCCAGATGCCAGGAAAGCAAGAAGCTCCTAAAACCCAATGTGGATGGCATTAAATGAAATACCCAACAAAAGGGAGAGAGAATGTGTAGAGACCATATTCAGTGGATAGGCATGGGATGGGCCCACCCATTTCAAATATATTAACACAGAATTTTTCCTGACTAAAGGAAATGCAGGGACAGAGGGGAGCAGAGACTGAAGGAAAGGCCACCCAGAGACTGCCCCACCTAGGGATCCATCCTATCTGCAGACACCAAACCCAGACACTATTGCTGATGCCAAGAAGTACTTGCTAACAGGAGCCTGGTAAGGTTGTCCCCTGAGAGACTGTGCCAGAGCCTAACCAATACAGATGTGCTTACAGCCAACTATCTGCCTGAACCCATTGACCCTAATGTAGGAGTCAGGAGGACTGAAGGAGCTGAAGGGGCTTACAACCCCATAGGAAGAACAACAATATCAACCAACCAGTACCCCCAGAGCTCCCAGGGGTTAAACTGTCAACCAAAGAGTGCACATGGACAGACCCATGACTCCAGCTGTTTATGTAGCAGAGGACTGCATTATCTGGCATCAATGGGAGGGGAGGTCCTTAGTCTTGTGGAGACTCCATGCCCCAATGAAGAGGAGTGCTAGGGCGGTGAGGCAGGAGTGTAAAGGTGGGTAGGTGGGGGAGCTCCTTCATAGAAGCAGGAGGTATGTGATGGGGGGTTGGGGAGGGGAACTGGGAAGAGGTATAACATTTGAAATGTAAATAAATAAATTAGCCAATAATAAAAGGAAAAAACCCTACATAGGGATTAATAATATACTGTATACATACATAATATTGCAAAAAAGTAAAAAATGGCCAAATGTCTTTTCAATAACAATATAATTAAAATAATTAACTAAAGATGTCAAAATTATTATCATTGACATTATTATTGTCTTTATTCTTCTTATTATATCTTTTTGTCTTTTTTTGAGTGTGTGTGTATTTTTTTCTTTCTTGTATATTTATTCCTTAATCATTTTTTACAGTCCAGACTTTATCCCCCTCCTGGTCTATGCCCATGGTGATTGTTCCACATCCCATACTTCCTCCCCAGACCCCTGTCTCCAAGAGGATGTCCCCACTCTGCAAGACCTCCCCACTCCCTGGGGCCACAAGTTTTTTGAGGGTTAGGTGCCATCTTCTTTGACTGAATCCAGACCAGGCAGTCCTCTGCTGAATACATATTGGGAACCTCATATCAGTTGGTGTATGCTGCCTGCTTGGTGGCTTAGTGTCAGAGAAATCTCAGGGGTCCAAGTTAATTGAGACTGCTTGTCTTCCTATAGGGTTTCCCTCCTCCTCTGCTTCATCCAGTTTTTCCCTAATTCAACCATAGAGGTCACCAGCTTTTGTCCATTGGTTGGGTGTAAATAACTGCATCTGACTCTTTCGGTTGCTTGTTGGATCTTTGAAGGGGCAGTCATGATAGGCCCCTGTTTGCAAGCACACCATAAAGTCAGTAATAGTGTCAGGCCTTGGGGCCTCCCTCTGAGCTAGATCTCAATTTGGGCCTGTCACAGGACCTCCTTTTCCTCAAGCTCTTCTCCATTTTTGTTCCTGCAGTTCTTTCAGACAAGAACAATTCTGGGTCAGTGTTTTTGACTGTGGGATGGCAACCCCATCCCTCCACTTTAAGCCCTTTCTTTTTATTGGAGGTGGACTCTACAAGTTCCCTCTCCCCACTGTAGGGCATTTCATCTAAGGTCCCTCCCTTTGAGTCCCGAGAGTCTCTTACCTCCCAAGTCACTGGTATATTCTAGAGGGTACCCCCACCTCCCACCTCCCAAGGTTACCTATTTCCATTCTTTCTGCTGGCACTCAGGGCTTCAGACCTTTTTTCCCCACCAATGCCTGATCATGGGAGGGAAAAGAAAAGAATCACAGGAGGGCAGGAGGGAGGGAGGGATCTGGGTAGGAAAGGAGACAGGAAGGGGAAGAAGGGAACATGATCAGATTATTATATCTTTTTATTATTTAAAATTGTTTTGAAAAAATGTATCTCATAATTTAAAGCATTTATATACTTAACTGAGTTCTTGAAATCAAAAGTTGACTTTTCTAAGTTAATTTTATTTTTGTTTCTTTTAAAATCAATCATCACTGTAAAATATTAAAATTTCTGTTGCTTTCAGCACATTTATTATTGTAACATCAAATATTTTTTACTTCCATAAAATAAAGTAATTTGTGTTTGCCATCTATCAAGAACATCTATCTTCATTCACATGGTATTGGCATACTTCTGATATTTTTTTAAAAATCTAATTTGGATTAGTTAGTGGGTAAAAATGTATTCACTTGTAAATCTTTTTTTTTTTTTTTTTTTTTTTTGGTTTTTCGAGACAGGGTTTCTCTGTAGACCAGGCTGGCCTTGAACTCAGAAATCCGCCTGCCTCTGCCTCCCGAGTGCTGGGATTAAAGGCATGTGCCACCACGCCCGGCTCACTTGTAAATCTTAAAAGCAAAAACTTAAATACCTTACCTCTAGTTAAGAACAATAGAAATATTTAGCCATAGGTTTGTGGAGAATAATAAGAAATTACCAGAAAAAATTCTTGACCAGTTGTTAGTAACCACTCATGAATTATCCATCATTCATGGATATACTGTTCTCAAGCTAATATTTAAGTAAATTAAACTACTCCACATAACCCTATCTCCTGAAGCTCTGTTGGGTGATGACCAGTAATCTTTGATTGATAGATGCATGCAGTTTTTACTTCTATGTCTGTAAGATAACTTGAAATTGGAAAAAAGCTGATATTTCCAGAGGGTTTTTTGACTATTCAGAACTGTTTCGGATACCTGAAGTCTTTTACCTCATGTGAATTTTAAGACATTTTAAATCAATTTCTGTGACAAATTGCATTGGAATTTTGACTGCATTTTCATTGACTCTTTAGATTTCTTTTGGTGGCATAGCCATTTTCACAATATTAACCCTATCAATCCATGTGATTCAGCAATTATTCCATCTTCTGTTATTTTCTTCAAAATCCTTAATCAGTGTTTTAAAGGTTTGTGTTTATTATTGTTAGCTTTTTCTATGTGTTTGTTAGGGATGTGATATACACACTTGACTACAGGTGCTCATGGACTCCAGAGGCAATGAAACCCTGCAGAAGCTGGAGTATAAGGTAGTTGCAAGTTGCTCGACTTCATTACTAGAAACTGAACTTTGATGCTCTGTGAGAACAGTACAAGCTGTTACCGATTGGGTCATTTCTCCAGCTCTTTTCTCTATTTTAAAGTTTTCATTATACAGGTTTTTCACCTTCTTGGTTAGGCCTGCTAACCAAAATGAGATTCTTTTTAAGACTAATATGAGTGGAATTATTTCCTTGATTGCTTTTCAATCTATTTGTCTTTGATAAATAGTGAGGCTACTGATATTAGTATGTTAATGTTACCTGCCACTCTGCTGAATGTATTTATCAACTCTACAGTTTCCTGATAGAGTCCCTTGCTAGCCCTGCATCCAGTTTCCCAAGTAAGGTATCAGAAAAAGGGAGTATGGAATCAGAGATGAGGGCCAAAGTGTGCTGACTTTTGGCAATTTAACACTTTATTGTTATTCCAAGGCCAAAAGCTACTGGCTTCTGGTAATGTAACTCTTTCTTGCTATTCTGGTCTAAAAGGTGGTTGCTCTTGTTAATTTAACTCCTGCTGACTAGTGTTAAAGGATTAAGAAAATAAGGCCTATTGGGCTATTTTCTCTTTGGCTCAAGAGCCCCTCCTTGGAGTTCCTTAACTCCTTGTGAGCCTAAGAGAAAAGAAAATTAAAAATAATGAAAAGAAAGAAAGGAAGAATTAAAGAAAGGAAGAATTAGAAAGAAAGAAAGAAAGAGAGAGAGAGAGAGAGAGAGAGAGAGAGAGAGAGAGAGAGAGGAAGGAAGGAAGGAAGGAAGGAAGGGAAAGAGAGAGAGAGAAAGAGAGAGAGAGATCTTAACTTCCTTTCTTCCTTCCTTTCTCTCTTTCCTCCTTTCTTTCCTTCTCTCTCTCTCTCTCTCTCTCTCTCTCTCTCTCTCTCTCTCTCTCTCTTATTCTGGTCAGGAACAACCATAGGTTTCATCAATTTCACAAGTGCATAGGCAGACTTATATACATCCACATATACCTACATATATATGTAATTATATAAGTATAGAAATACAGACATATATGTATATACATTTGGTGGATGGAGCAGAGCCCCACCAACCACACTTTCTTTTTCTCTCAGCCATTTTATACCTTCTTAGACAAAAGTTCTTTGTAAAATTACCAATTAAATAAAATGTTACACCAAAGGGAATTATTGATAGATATTGATAGTAAATCCAAAGCAGTGTTTTATTCTATAAGCTCATTATAAGTTCAAAGCAACAGTTTCACATGGCCCTGCTTTATCATAGTGTACACCTGTGGCTTCATCCTTGGACCTGACATAGATTGAATAGTTTTCCTTGATGACAAATCTGTCCCAAACCTATTTCTCAGTGCAACTTATGAAAGTTCATTGTATTCCTTATAAAACAGGCTTTACTTACTATTGTATGAGGAAGGGGCATATTCTATTCTTGATTCTGACTTTATTATATCTCTCTTGCAAAATGACTAAAACCATCTCCTTAAACTTCTTATACTTATTTGAATCAAATCAGTAATTCTATCAAGTCATTAATTTACCTGAAGAATAATAATTCGTGAAAGTTCATCTTCATGTTGATCTGCAGGAAACTGGCCAAATAGAGTAGGCTGATGGCCAGGAATCAGTAGGCTGTGTGATAGTGACAGGAAAGGCATATCAGCAGTGAAAAGCAATCTGGGGATGAAGTTTCTAAGGCTGTGCCTCACCAGAGTACACACATCACAGCCATGAAAAACAGTGGGTCATCTCCAGGAAACTCACTTACTTCTCATAGCAATTCCTAGACTGCCTGTCAGTTTCTCATTATGTATAAAATCACAAGTCATGTGCCTGTGTATTTTGTAGCCTCCTGTTAAGACCTTGTCCATTTGATTGGTTGCATTTCTTATCATGGCTCATTGTACGCAAAACAAAAATTCAATGAACTATACCTGTCAATCACAGCAAATGATGATTATATCAATTATAGTCTCCTAATTGTAAGAAATCTAACTTCAGATATAAAACACTAAATCAAACACTAAATCAAAGGCAAACAATTACAATTACAAGAGGCCACTACATTCTTCTTCTATTGCCATTAACTATCTTCTAGGTTATAAATATCTTAGGGCAACTTTCATATTGGTTTATGACCCACAGATGTTTCATAATATCTGCTTGTAGTGCAGTGGAGTTAATTGGAGTTATTTATTCATTGATGATTATTGCATTAGAACACGTAGTCTACTTACTTCAGTTTATCCTGATTGTTGCTAAGTGCTCAGTTATTAACTATGTGGATTTTTTTTTTTTTTGCAAATTTTCAAACTCAAACTAATGGAGAAAATGAAAAACAAAAGTCTACCTATATGGGAATCAACCTTCAGTCTCTCAAAGAAGTCTGATAGAACGTCTACCAGGACAAGAACAATTTTCCAAATCACTATTTGTCCTTAAAAAACACAAAAACAAAAATGCATAGGTTCCTACACTGCAACCCAAGCTACACTTCTTGGTACAAATTCAGCCCCCTTACATTGTATAGATGCTTTTCTGATCTTGCTTAAGGGCTTTCCTAGAATGTGTGTCCCAGCCCATAGTAACATAATAAGAAACATTTTGAACTTAATGCGTCTGTAGGTGTGTCATTAGTTGTCTTGTATTGCTGGGTGTCAAATCAGCTCAAATAAGGAATATTCTTTTGCTCTCCCTTTGAGCCTGATTCCTTTCATTACATCTGAATTTCTCATTTGCTTCATAGTTAATTGCAGACTTTTTTGAGTGAGCCAAGTGTTTGTTAGACTATAAATCTAGTTATGAAAATAAATAAATAAATCCTGTTTACTAAAATATTTAGTGACTGGTTGCACTGCTTTTTTTCTCCTGCCTTTTATTATGGTTGTTGATGACATTTAGAGGTGGGAAATGAACAGACAACTGCTTAGGTTATATCAAGCAGAGAAGTGGGCAAACTATAAGCAGAGGCACATTTAGTTTGGTAAAGGTAGTGCTTCTCCATGGCCAGCTTCATACGCTTTAACCTTTTCTTCTGTGAATGTCAAGGGTTATTTTAACGTCCTACTAAACCTGAATGTATCCTCTCTGAACTTGCCTTCCATGGTCGACGCATGCAGGAAGGTTTCTGATAGTGATGTTCTAATGCTAAGTATTATTTTATACAAAAGGAACATAAAATTTTACAGAAATAGTCGATTCCATTACAGAAAAAGGATGTCTGAACAAATAACATTTATAAAGTTATTTCTGTAATTTTTTTTTTGTATTAAAATGTTCACAAAATGTAAAAGTTAAACAGTCTGATGCACAGGCATCCGTACTTCGACATCAGATTTGATTTGAGCACACATCTTCAATCTTCAGTGACTTCTAATGTCTTTAAAATACCTTGACAAAAAAACTGCAACAAAAAGAGAAAACAAAACAAAACAAAACAAAAGACAAAAACAAAAAAATAGCAACAAATCTGATCAAACAAACAAACAAAAGGAAACCTCGATGGGTTAGCAGGCAAAAGCACTTGCCACGCAGGTTAACCTGAACTTCCACACAAGTTCAGAACTCTCATAAAAATAGAATGCAAGGAGCAAACACCACAGCATCATCTTCTGACCTCTACACACGTTCTTTGACAGACTTATCCACGTATACCCACACACATGCACATACACATACATGCACACACACACACGAATGCATATGCACAAACACACACACATGCTTTTTTTTTTTTTCAGTCACCCTAAACTGTGTATCATCTAAATAACTCATGGGTGGAGACAAGTCAAAAAAAAAAAAAAAAAGCAGAAAGATAATCTGATTTTCTAAACAAAACAATGTGTTCACAAAAGTTTTCTTTTATAGATAAGCAAAAGGGCATCTTAAGGACATTTACATACTACTCTCTTACCAAATGATTTATCCTTGTGTGTTCAGAAGTGAATGGTGGTAGGGGGCAGCTGCTTTGGATTTGTTTCCTTGTTTTATGATTAACTTTGTTTTCTAGATTGTATTTATTTATTTGTTTGTTTGTTTATTGAGTATGTAATACTTCTGCTCATGTTTGAACCTATGACCCTTATGTTTAACTTTGTTTTCTAGATCGTATTTATTTATTTATTTATTTATTTATTTATTTATTTATTTATTTATTGAGTATGTAATACTTCTGCTGTTGAGCAAATTTCATGTTTGAACCTATGACCCTATAGATGGATGCTATGTTTGAATTCATAGTCTAAAGTAATTTGAAAAATTGTTCAACCAATCAGTATGATCTGGAGTCATTATTACAGTTAATTTGCTTGCTCCCCAGGAAGAATTATTGCTGTCATTTGAGCTTGATATGCAGCTGACCTGGGGGTTGGAATAAAGGCACAATTTGAAGTAATATTTGAGACTGTCTCCTTAGAAATTGAGTTCTGAACCTTTCATGGGTGAGATTTCTCTGTTTATTATATCTTAAGAAGCAGATGTATTGTACTGGAGTGCTCTGAGAAGCCAACCTGACATAACTATGTTTAAAATAACCATATATTATAAACTATGAGATGGTACCCTTGTAAAACTATTACATGCAAAACTTATGTGCTGTTAACTTGAATTATTTTCTTGTTGCTGTGCTAAAGTACCTCAACAAAAGAAAATAAGAAAGACAGGGCCTTTAAACTTAGATCTAGACAATTTGAAAATTAAGATTCACTGTCACGGCTACCACACTTAAAAAAAAAAAAGCATGTTTCTTACCATTTTAATTTTTTGTGTGATTACTTATAGTCCCGTCTAATTGGAACTTGGAATTTTAATGAAACAGTTATATAAAATTCATCAATATGCATTAACTGGGAAATATAAGATAAGTATAATAAAATATGCCCCAAACATCTTCACACTTAAAATATAGCTCTTCTAAATTTAGGTAGAACTCAGAAACATAAATTTCATTACTGAATTCTAACTATCCCTCACAGTATAAATACAAGCCTTGGATCCATCAAAATCTCCGAGGCAATCAACATTCTTTGAATGAGCCTATAGAATCACTAGTTTCAGAACTACTGCCTTCAAAAGCAATCTAAAGCATGAGCATTTTAAAAATCTTATGCGAATATCTTCTCAATAAACATATTTCCTGTCCAGTTCTTAGCCAAGAAATATTATCCAAATCACTCTAATTTCAGAAATGGTTGAATTTTTTATTTATTACACGTTGAATTTTTATTTTATTTTTATGTGTTATGAGTGTTACGTCTGTATGTAGGTATATACAGTGTATGCATGACTTGTGTCCACAGAGGCCATTAAAAAGGCAACAGATGCTCTTTAATTGAAGCAACAGATGGTTGTGAGCTGCCATGTGTGTGATAAAAACTGAACCTCAGCCCTCTATAAGATCAACCAGTGCTCTTAATCACTGGGCCTTCTCACCACATCCCATTATGAAATTTTAAAGGTACATTTTACAGTCAGTTAAATGAAGCCCCAATTCACTCTCCTCACATCCTTGTTATAGAATATGTAGTTTAAAGGACTGGTTCTTCTACAAGCATACACATTTATGCACATCGAGACCAGAATAGTAGTCAAAGGGAATTCTTTGGAGGCAGCCTCAAATCCAACTAGTATTCTGGTACAAGCCATGAGACAAAATCCTCCAATAAGTAGCTACATGCAATCTGCATATAGTTAACATCAGCAAATTTAGACAATTAAAAAATCATTTCTAATAGCCAGCATGCTAATTAAAATACCATTGCTGCCTTGGAATATGTATATCCAATTAGACTACAAATGTTAACTAAATTCTACTAGGTCATAATTTAAAGACAAATTGCATAGTGTCTTTGCTGGAGAGTTTTAAACAGAACTACAGGCAATGTAAAATAATTATAACTTGATCAGTGCTTTTCTTTTGGTAATATGGGTGTGTGTGGCTGGAGAACGTGCTTAACCCTGTAGCTTGCTTGCTCATTCACTCATTACTAATGAATGTTGAACAAAATGTTGAAGGAGGTTTCTTTATCATCCTGTAGTTAACTGGACTTGGGAGGGTAGCTTAGTCAGTAATGCACCACCACACTTGCATGTAGTCCAGGACTTGATGCTCATTATGCATGTAGTAGCCAGACACAGCAGGATGCATCTGCAACCACTGTGTGTTACACACCAGAGCAGGTGTGTTCCTGGTGTGCATTGACCTGACAGTCTTGCTGAACTGGTGAGTGATGCTGAGGGAGAGGGCATTAGAAGACAATACCTGATGTCACCTTATGATCACCATACCTTCATGTGTTCGCATCCACAGGCACATTCCCATTCATTTATAACTACATACCACCTACTTATTGCAGACAATATGTTCAGAGAATAAACTGTTGCTCTTTTCTCTATGCAAAAGTTTTACCTCCAGAATTTAAGAATAAAATTTATATGAACATTTAGGGAAATATTAAATAAAGAATTAAAATCATGGGAACTTAGTAGTTAATTTCTAATGTTATATCCATCATGTCTACATATTTCCAGAATCATCAATTCATTGATATCAATCAAAGGTCCCATAAATATGAGCTAAGAAGATATATGGCAAGCAAGCCTGGGAAGCAAGATAGTGACAGGATTTTTCCTCAGAGGAGCAAATCACCATCAGCAGTTTCCAACTCACTGAAAGCAGGTGGCAAATGACCTAGGGGACAGCACACCATGCCATCCAGACAACTCATCTCTTCCCTGCCATTTCAAAACAGAAACTTCCCCATGTACAGATTATGAACAGGAAATGTTTTGCAAATAACTCTGTGCATTAGAATTTTCTTCAGAAATATAATCATTTTGACAGTTGTAGGTTACACTTTTAAAATTACAAAATCAATAAAATCGATCTACGAACCGAGACCTACAAAACCCTTGCTGGATATTGAAGATGGCATAATATTAAAGGATTTGCAGAAGTATCTTATAAGCTTTTGCTTCTAGAAGAAAAATGAAAGGTGTGTCAGTGTCTTTCCTTGCTCGGTGAGCTTCAGAACCAAAGCATTCTTCCTGTTTATGCTGAGGAACCATGGCGTCTGCCAGTCCCCAAACTGGGTGCATCTGACTCATCTACATATTGTCATTTAACAATTACAGTGACAACTTATCACTAATTGGGTTTCTTTCATAATTTTAATTTGCATTCTTATAATTTTCCATTGTCTCCATCAGTTCCAGCTACAGGCATCACAATTGCCAGCATGTTGACCTTTTAACAAGCTCCCCCTGTAATTTTTCTTTCCAAGTTGGCAAAGCCTACTGTAGCCCATGGTCAGTCTTTATATTCCTCTGTATACTCCTTCAAAATTATGCCCTCTCTCTGTCATGCCCTCATCTGTGATATTCATATTTACATGACCAGTGCCAGCATCTCATCCATTTTCATAACCTAGACTGGCTTTTAACCTTGCTTAATTAGATCCATTCATTTGCATCATGTTTACTCGTGAAAGGAAGGTTCACACCCTTGATGAAATCTCTGCATCTGGAGATAGTTTGGGTTGTTAGATTTGACATCACAAAACCATTTTGGGTGCTGAGTGGACAGAAATCAGATATTGCTAGACATTCTGCACTGCACAAGACAGCTGGACGACAACTCTCCCTGCCTAGATGCCTGCATTGCTTCAGCCCCCGTGGACCAACACGATTCTACCCTATCCACCTGTCTACATCTGAATACATATGTTCAAAATGTGCCTGTCATAGGCTCTCATTATCTTAGTTATAAAACTTTTCGTGTAACTAGCATTTAAGATTGTTTTATAATCAGATTTTACTCAAGAATATAAGCATTCCAAGCCTAGCGCTTACCATAGTAATTTGCATATGATACCTTCTCAGTAATTTTCAATTAGAGTAAATATGCCATTCTTATTTGTATAGTATGCATGTTTGTATATATGATTAAATGGAAAGAATCCATACATGTCAAAGTGACTCTAACAAGAAATCAAGAGTTATGCAAATATGAATTACTGCTCTGTACAAAAGGGGCTTCACAAAATCATGGGGAGTGTGTACTGAATTATATTATTGTGTGGTATATTTAATAATGGCTCAAAATGAACTACTATGGGTTATATAAATGAGGATTTTATATATTTAGTCCTCATTTATCTACATCTTCCCTTGAAAACTGCATTACAAACCACTCTAAATCATTTCCAGCTAATTGGATAAGATTTACCACAGGTATGCCCTGGGAATCAGAATTACAGAATAATAAATGATAGGCTTGGATAGAGAATGTTTGCCTCAGAGCACCGAGAGCAGGAAAAACATGTTTTGTTCTTCTCATTTTTCAAGTGATGTATCGGAGTACATGGAAATATATATGTTTGCTTTGCATTCGTGGTTGTAATGGATCCCTAAGACCAAATTACATTGCAAAGTGTTAAACTCATTTGTCCTTTACTGTTATTATTTCTTAATGAGCCAGTTCAGTGCTGATATTGTCTTCAGCATCTTTGTCTTTTGAAATGTATCATGTTATATGGAAGACCATATTTTAGCTGGAAAGAATGCTGGATTTGAAAGGCAGTTCCCAGGAGAATACCAGAGCAGAACATAGTGTCTTTTCTCAAGATCTAAGAAGTAAATATATTTCCTGTGAGTGACTAATAGAATCAGATATAGACATTCACTTCTACCATAATGGAAAGGGCCCATGTGCTTTGTGTAAAGAAGTGGGCACAGATATGTTCAAATATAACCTTATTTATAGAAATAAGGTGGACAAGTTGCTTAGGCCATAGATCAACTGTGTTCGAGTGATGACAAAGAAAATTATTTTGCCACCTAATCTATAAAGACAAGGAAGGATAATTTATCTTATGGAGTTGAAGTTAGTCAGACTAACTGAGATGATCTACTCATTGTAGATATTAAATACAGCTGTCATTATGAATTAACTTTAAGTTTTCTGTATAATATTCTCTATAGAACAAAATGTAGTATTAGGTAAGGCCATGAAAGGGACTTAATAATTTAAGTAGCAAGAGGGTGAAATTATTAAGTAGATACAGTAGCTTTAAGTCTCAGTGGTATTTCTGTCATGATTTCTATTCAAAGTGCTGTATATTAAAACTTTAGCACTTTTTTTTCCACAAGAAAAGCAAGAAATTTGAAATTATTCTGTAAGGCATATTCTGCCAACAGCATCTGAATTCCTCAAATCTAGGTAAACTTAATCATTCTAAAACAAACTAGAAATGTCAGTTTGTTTCATGATTTGTTCATACTGCTAGTAATTACTGAGTACTTTGTTAATGGCTCATAATGAATTCCATGTGTTTCTAAGAATTAGTTTGCTCCCAGAATTATGTGGATTTATTTATGTATATTTAATTAAAAAACTAGCAACACTTTGGGGATTTGTTTGTGTCCCTTTAATATTTCTCAAATAAATAAGCTACCTCAAGCTTTTAGAAAGTGCATAAAAATATAAACTACATTTTAATGCATTTGATTTTGAAAAAAAGCAACAAAATAATTAAACTTTTGCTGACTTCAGTTAGCAAAATTTTAAAGAAAATAAAGTGCACCCATGGGTATGGTACAGGTTTAATGTTATTCCCTTCTTGGCTTATACATTGTTTAGTGTGACTTGTATTTAGCTCAGTTTTGAATACTTATAACTTTTCTTCTTGTATCACATATTAATATTTCCCTTCTTGGTTTTGAAATGAAGAAAATTTTTAGTGAAGTATGATTTTATTGCAATTTGAATTTACAGTGATGAGATATTGCAGATTAACAGATAAATACATAGGTGAAACAGACAGATGGAAGGATAGATAATAAATGATAGATACATTGATTGATCCATAGATAGATAGATAGGTAGATAGATAGATAGATAGATAGATCTACAGATCTTTCATCATATGATTCATAGATGTAGAATTGTGGAATTTTCATGAAGCAATCAATGTATGTCCTTGGAATTCCCTCAAAATAAGAAAGTTGTAGGGAGTTATACTTACTAAAGGGCATAGTATCAAATTGTGTCTCTTAAAGCTAGATTTACCTTCTGTCTTAGTCAGGGTTTCTATTCCTGCACAAACGTCATGACCAAGAAGCAAGTTGGGGAGGAAAGGGTTTATTTGGCTTACATTTCACCAAACTGCTGTTGATCACCAAAGGATGCAGGACTGGAACTCAAGCAGGTCAGAAAGCAGGAGCTGATGCAGAGGCCATGGAGGGATGTTCTTTACTGGCTTGCCTCCCCTGGCTTGCTCAGTCCACTCTCTTATAGAACCCAAGACTACCAGCCCAGAGATGGCACCACCCACAAGGGAACCTCCCCCCTTGATCACTAATTGAGAAAATGCCTTACAGCTGGATCTCATGGAGGCATTTCCCCAACTGAAGCTCCTTTCTCTGTGATAACTCCAGCTGTGTCAAGTTGACACAAAGCTATCCAGTACACCTTCATTGTTTGGGTTTAACACTATATAGTAAGGGTGTGTATGCATCGCAGCCAGATTAAAGAGCTAAATCACACCACAACTAAAAACAGCTTTTTTGTTTTGTTTTGTTTTGTTTTGTTTTGTTTTGTTTTGTTTTGTTTTGTTTTGTTTTTTAGAAAATGACACAATCTTGGGGTTCACAGTCTTATCAAAAATCCTGCAAGGCTGAGGGTTAAAAACAATCACATGAGGAAAGTGTATTTTCACAAGGACAAGCTGCAGAGGTTAAAAAGAGGTTTTCTGTAGAAGGATATAAAGGATAGTTTAAACATTTAATTGAATAATGCCAGCAAGTAATAATCAGTTATCTAAAGTAAACTCACACTTATCTGCTAAACCTGGAAGGAACACAAAACACTTTTCAAGAACAATTTCATATTTTGAAGAAACAGGTCACAAGATTTTTCTTGTCTTGTTTTCTTGGAGTTTTCTGACAAGCTCTCAGAATCATCCTCATATGACTCCACTTTTGAACCATGGTCTTACAGGTTATGAGATATTTCTCAATTTTTTTCTAAAATGCCTAAAGATATTATACATCTCTTAAGCCATTTTTCTCTGAAAAATAAAATATATTCTTCTTCAAGTAAATTCTCTCTCTCTCTCTCTCTCTCTCTCTCTAACTCTCTCTCTCATTGTGTGTATGTGTTTGTGTGTAACTGATCAATAATTTATAAAAATAATCTAATAATCTATAATTATAGTTAGTGCTATGTTTGCATGGAAAGTGTATTTTATTCAGTTTTTAAAAAATATTTATTTATTTTTCATTTTATATTCATAAGTGTATATTTGCATATAGTTATATTTTAATAAATTATAATGGCTGGAAGTAAGTAATTGTATTTAGTAATTCCAATAGGTTTAGTTTTCAGTACTTGAGAGGATTTTCTTATAACCCAATTATTACTGCAATTTTTCTTTCCAATAAGTTCTAAAAGGCTCATTTGTACTGGTGAACTTTACTTTAAATAATGTGTTATATAGACTTACCCACAAAACTTCATTATAACATAAAGACTTAACCTAATTATTTTATGAATTGCCTAATTCAAAGCTTTTCTTTTTCTTTTTCTAGTGGTCCATGGAACTTTGTCTTTGAAGAGCATCAAGTAACCTTTACTGCAGAGTTCCATCAAAGTCTATCAAATATGTTTTTTATGCTTCTCTCTTTATCTTGTGTTGATTCTTTGAAGCCACTTCATTGTCAATCTATGTTAATCTACACAAGCATAAGTTGTAAACTTCTCTGGTGATCTATTTCTGCATAAGAAACTATTCAGTAAGTCTTGATGATGTGATACAGTCTTATGATCCCAGCATACAGGAGGCTGAGGCAGGAAAACGAGAAATCACCAGCCAACTTAGATGGCATATTGCAGTAAGTTCCTGTCTCAGAAATTGTTTGAAATAACAGAAAGGAGATCAACTTAATTTCATATTTTTCTGACAAGCCTTCCATCTAGGAAGCTTATAGGGATGGGCAATCCATCATAAACCCACTTCAGTCAAGGTCTGGAGGATCTACTGTTGGTGTCTCATCCACAAATGATATGTCAGTAGTGTCCAGTATCCTTTTGGATCATACAGATATCTGAGAACCAAAATTCTTTATTGTACTTGACATGAGGTTCCAAGAGTATTTGGACCAAGTCCAAGAGATGCAAATGAAAATAAGTATTTTCTCTCATAATCTGATAACTATATCACATGGTCACACCAACTTTGCAACTATAAGATGGGCATAAAAATCTGCCCAGGCCTCTAGAGAATAGGCTTAGACCCAACAGCTGAATGGACACATGACAATGTTCAAGAGTAGGTGGGTGATGTTTGAAACCCTTTCAGGCTTTTGGCACACATTCTCAGTGAGCCCTGTCATTACGTCAGCTGTTTCTGAAAACTTACCAGCACCGCTCACACTTAGACCAACGTGAGCCTCTGATCTACTCTAACCCTGGGTACCTAATCAGTTTTTTAAAATTCCTACCCATTTAATCAGAGATGTCCTATCTATAATGTTTGTATAAACTCATCCAAATCCACCCTAGAGTAACACGTTTGAGTGCTCCAATTATCTTGTTGGTGGAGAACGTGACCATAGACAAACTCTCTATAAAGGACAAATAAATGCAGTTTCACTGAATCTTTCTAATCTAACAGTGTAAAAAGATACTAACATTCTTAACACTATGCTCAATGCACTAGGACAACCCTCCTATGTGGCAATTTCTAAGATGTTACAAGAGCTTCAGAATTTTTAGTTCATGTCTTTGTGCTGTATTCCACCCTTTGGGCTTCAGCACCTGGTGAGGAAAGTTAGAGAAAGCATTTTTATTTATATTCCAGCTGTTGCTCTCCTCAGTCTCCCCCCACAGTTCCTCATCTCATCCCTCCTTCCCTTGTCTCCAAGAGAACGCTCCCCACCTCTCCCCCGGATCCCCCCTTTCTCTGGGGCCTCAAATCAGAGGGTAATTCAGACATGAACATTTATAGACAAGGATATGAACTTCCATTAAACAAGACAGATTTGAAACGTTTTAATCCAGCCAAACAAACTTGGTAACACCAAGAAAATAGCAAACCATATTTTCAAAATGAATGCAGCGAGCCCAGCTGTGCTGCCAATGGCATATCTAGCTATCTACAACGCTCATTTCAGATGTCTCTGGATTCAGAGTGCATGCCATTTTCATAGGAATTGGCCTACCTCTTTAGGGCAAAATGATTTAATAATTCAGAACAGGGATTTCTAAAATGACAGCTAAGTACCTTCAGGGGACCACTCTGTTTGAGGCAAGAGCTTTCATAAAATAAAGATGTATCAAGAGAGTTAAAATAATGCATAAGATGTTCCAATTATAAGGGTTGACAGATTCCTGCAGTAGAATAAGGATAGAACCCCTAGAAAAGAACAAGAGTACAAGGGTCATCTATCAAAAAGTCGATTCCAAGACTATTTTAAGTTATTTAAGATGTTTTTCTTCTCAAACTTTTAATAAACTACCAATAAAAATCTCACTCTAAACAAAAGGGCATCGCACACATTATGTCAGAATGATGTATTTCCATTTTCTTTGAAAAGATAAAAGTATACTTTATTTAAAATATAGTAATTGCTTCTTTCTAGCCTAAAGTATGGCATATTAAGCAAAAATACTAATCAAGGGATATATGTGCATACATTATGTCAATTTGAATATATAGAACATTTTCTACACTTGTTGAACCTTGAGGCAATCTCTTGTTTTATCCTTTTGTTTATAACTAACTACAATTTCTATCATATTACTGTCCATTAAAACTAATTTATCCTTCTTACTTGTATAGTGTTTTTCACTTGTGATTTAGACAAAAGTGGTATCATACAAAAGATATCTGTGAAATTTGTTTGTGTTTTCACTTTTAGGTCTTATAGCGTATAAACACTGTTTGTATTTTTGTGTGGTAATTTTTTGGCATGAATGACAATTATGGTGCTATCAATGTTTGGATTATATCCACTTTCCATGAAGAAATGATATCATAATTGTTGCAGGGAATGGCTTTCTTATGATCTGAGTTCCATCCGTGGATCCACAGAATGAAGAAAATAACTGATTGCTCAAGATGTCCTCTGATTTTCACACATACCATACTATGTAACACACACACACACACACACACACACACACACACACACGATTTGTAAAACCTTATTAAAATGAAATGACAAAAAGTACAATTTTCAGAATATCTTGCAAAGGAAATGAAAATAGATTTTGAGCATACTTACCCAATAGTTGCATTGTTTCTTACAAATCTACATTTGCACAACTTACTTTTAATGCTTTTTTGTGTTCTGAATTGAATTCTGAAAAAGATTTTTTAATCTTTTAGTCTTAAAAAGGACTATCTCACTAGAAGGTATATGTTCTCATCTGTAGACATCTTATCCAGCACTTCTGATTGTCATAAACATATTTTTGACATTTCAGTGGACATGAACTAGTAACTGTGGTTGAAATTAAAATGGTCCAGATTGTTATTTGAGTAGCAAAATAATTTTGATGCACTATCAAATTTATAACAATTGTGAATATATTTGTTTTGTGACTACATGCACGTAAATTGATTTTCACTGCTATTCAAATAGTTGAAAATCAACTATAACATAACAAAGGTTAAATGACAAAACACAATTTTTCTACTCTACTCATTCCTCATTATTATTTCTCTCTCTCCTGCTGCATAACAATGGGGTGGATCACAGTAGTTACCCTATCTCTGTAGTTTCAGAATTTTTTCGACCTTAATTTTAATAGTGGTTTTTAATTGCTTTAACTACCCTTCTAGCCCACCACCCACCATAGGTACTAGAAAATAACAGTTATTAGGATACAGGAGAAGTAGTCCTGTTTAGAAGTTGTTCTTCAGAGCAAATCGCATCTGCATTGTTAGGAAACCAGCAATTTAGATCACAGGATTCAGAGGTGGCAGCTGGATCCACTCTTAAATACTTCACGAATATACCAGCAGTCCAGTTCAGTGGTTTACAGATAGCAAACATAAGTCAGCAGTGGCTACACAACCCAGCAGAAACAGCAAGGCTTCAGATGAATTGGCACAAGTCAACAGGACTGGCCAAGACCACCAGGAGAAGTTCTCTGCCTTGCCTGTCTTAGATCAGCAAAGACAGAAGACCAAACAGCACTGCAGAACTAGCTCTACAAGCAAGCTCCTCTCACTGTCTGTTGAGTCCTATTTCTATTCCCTCCAAACATCACGTGTCCTCCATATGCCTTGCCTCACCACGTGTCTTGCCTCAGCATGTCTGAGCAAAATGCCATCTGTGTCTGTATCAGCTGACATTGCTCTGCCAATCTGCCTGAAATATTCCATCACAAGTCTGCTTTAACAGAACATCCTTTTACCTGTGTCTGCTTCAGGAAATCATCCTTCATTAGTATGCCCCAGTGAAACACCATATGATCCAACTGATTTTCAACAGAAACAGTAAGTTTCCACTTCATATCTCAGTTTACAATTAATTCATTTATGTTTGTTGGCTTATTAAGTAGGAAAACCACCATCTTTCCATACCCAGATCCCAAAGATCGTACATGTGCAAAACACCTCCGTTTATGTTTGAAAACCCAATACTGTGTAACATAGTTCTTTATTGCTGCTGTCAGCATTCCAGCAATTATTATTATTCAAATCTGTTTCCCAGAGGGTCATATAACATGTTAAATTAAAAGTAAAGAAATTCATTAAAATAAACTAAATTAAACTAGCAAATATCAGAGAAAACACTAAAGGTTCATAAATAATAGTAATTATCCTTTCAGATCATAATAGAGTTAAAATATCAATATATAACACAGTTATTACTGCTAGGAAGTCTTAAAATGTTTGAAAACCAACAAATATAGTTCTAAATAAATTATAAAGAAAAAAATCAAGAGAATAGAAAATAGTTAAAAGAATAAATAATCAAAACTAAAGAAGACAGAAAGCAAATATTAGAAATAGAGAAAAATAATACAAATGCAAACCTTTGTCTTAAAATACTGATAAAGTAATAAATCCTGGACCAGCAAGGTAGTTAGATGGATAAGACACTTTGTGCCAAGTTTAACGAGACACACTTGTTAGGAGAGAACTGACTCCTGCAAGTTGTTCTTTTACCAGTGTGTGCACGCACGCGCACACACACACACACACACACACACACACACACACACTCAAAGAGTCTGTGGTCCCATGCCTGCCTTTCTTCTGGAGGTGTCCAGGCATGGTCAATACACCAGCTCAGGGAGGACATGGCAAAATCCTGAACTGGGCTCTGCAATCCTCATCTCCCTTCAGGGAAACAGAGCAGCGCTGGGAGCGCGAGGCCTGGAGTGAGCAGAATCCTGCTCTGGTTGGGACCTAATGCTGTGAGTGCCAGAGGGACCTTCTTCTGGAGTCTTAGTGTTGAGGCTCATTTAGACAAAGGGCGTCTCCTTGGCAGTGTTTAAAGCAGAAACTCTCTGAGACCATCTCAGCTTGTTCTTATTTCATTTATGGCATATCAAGTCTCTGCAGAGTCAGGCACATCCTCTCCCACTAGGCCAGACAAGGCAGCCCTGTTGAGGAATGGATTCAACAGTCAGCTATAGCTGTAGAGATTGCCCCTACTCCAGTTGTTGGGGGGACCCACGTGGAAACTGAGCAGCACATCTGTTCGTTTGTTATATATGTGATAGGGGCCTCAGTTCAGACCATGTATGTTCTTTGGTTGATGGGTCATTCTCTGAGAGCTCCCAGGGTTCCAGATTAATTGACTCCATTGTTTGTATTTCATTATTAGGGATAGATGTGAACATATATGCTTTATTTGGCATGAATCAGTTACTGTATAATTTGGGGGAAGGGTGTGAGAATATCCAGGAAAGGAAGGTCATTGGCTGAAGGCTAAGGCTATTGAAATGTCACAGTAGCATAAAGAGGCATGTGAGACCGAGGGCTCTGGTTATATGCTCCAGAGGCATGGAGGCAGAGAAGGAACAGTGCCTTCCTGCTAGCTCAAATCGCAGGGATTTCCAGGACTTAAGCTGGCTCCATTTCACCAGTTCCAAGCCCATCATACCCTATAATACACCATAAATAAAGGACAAGAGAAAAGCTAGTCGGAAGTGGTGAGGGGGGTGGGGAGTAGGGATGCTGGTATTCTGTCCACACTCTACCCCATAGTTACCCAGCCCCAGCCAGGCATGCTCCTCCCACAGTTACCTGGCATCAGCCAGGTAGGTCTGGTCCACGGTAAAAGGGGCTGCCTGCCCCCTCCCCACCCTCTCTCTTTCCTCTTGCCCTCTTGCTCCCCCTCTCTCCCTATCCCATTCTCCCCTCTGCACATGGTCATGGCCAGCCTCTAATTTTCCAATCTCTCTCATCCTCTGCCTTTCTCTGCCTCTACTACCCTCTTAACATTCCTCCCTGAATAAACTCTATTCTCTACTCTACCGCCTGTGTCCTGTGGCTGGTCCCTCGAGGGGAAGGGATACCTTGGCATGGGCCAGCTGAGGCACCCTCCCCCACACACCTTATTACACCCCCATAGAACATATTCTTATACCTCTTTATCTTTTGGTAATCACAACAGAAAGTACCAGGTCAAATTTCACTGCTGAATTCTCCCAAAGATTTGCCTTGAAAACCAAAAATTCTCAGTAATCTTTTCCAGTGACGAGAAGGTAAGGAGATCCGGAAGAACATTTCCTCAGATCAGCCCGGTTCTAAAACCAAAACCAAGTTAGGAACTATACGAGAAGACAAATATAAATAATATTTCCACAAATTACTTAAATGCTTACGGCTAAGGGTTCAATCATTGACATCACAAAAGGAAAACTAAAATTGTTAGCAACTTTTATCTAACTGTATAAAAAAAGTTATATGCCATAACCAAAGATGATTTATTCCTGATTTGTAAGATGACATCAACAATTCTTTATGATTGATTGATAGACTCATGACATAAACAAGCTAAATTTAAAAATAACACTTGATCATATCAACACGTTTAGAAAATGTGTTTAATAAAATTAACATGCTTTCTTGTTAAAAGTGGCCGGTGATTAGGGGTGGGAGTGCTGCCCTAATCTAGCAGACTGAAGATCACTGAATTCAGATTCCATGCATCAGAAAGAAAAACAATAACTTTTTTTTTTTTTTAGAAATAACAACTTCCCCAACTTGTTAAACATCACTTGAAAAATCCTGCAAAAAAAATCAAAATTGAATATGAAAAAGGCAAATATTTGGTTTTTCTTCTTAAATAGGCGCAAGTCAAAATGTACCAATATCACTCCCATTTAATATGCCAGAAATCTCAGACGTGCAAGGCAACAATGGGAAACAGAGGGATGCAAACGCAAAAGGAATTAATAAACACCTTTTCACGGATGTCTAAACAAAACACCGAAAAGGAACAAAATAACACTCTTGGAGCTAATAATAATTGCAAAGTTATAGGATACAGTATAATATACAAAAGATTGATACAGAAGAAGTTAATTCAAAGGATCTGGGGTGCTGGGTCTTGCTTTCCAGAGTAAAGCATTCTCATTAGGACCTAGCAATTGACTACTTCCTGGAAAACAAGTGCTGAACTATTGGAATATTGTCCTTGATAAGGTAATTTTCAGTACTAGGGCCCTGGAGCTATGCTATACACGTTTATTAGATAGTTTGTGCTAAAATATGTTCATAGTATATATCAATATTTATATTCTTGAGGCCTTGAACTCCTTCCTTGATGCCAAATTGATTACATAATTTGTGCTTACAAGTATGATTTACAATGAGCACATTTCTGGTCAGGAAGTAGGCATTTTGCTAAAGCTTGTCCTGTAGGAGCTGCATGCCTGTATGACTCATATCAAAGTCACTGGATACTATGGATTTGATGTCATTCTAATATCGCAAATGTGGCCACACATCACACGGTGCAAAACAACCCTGAGATTCCATCTCACACCAGTCAGAATGGCTAAGATTAAAGATTCAGGTGACAGCAGATGCTGGCGAGGTTGTGGAGGAATAGGAACACTCCTCCATTGCTGGTGGGATTGCAAGCTTGTTCAACCACTCTGGAAATCAGTCTGGCGGTTCCTCAGAAAATTAGAC
>NC_034605.1:5248379-5271242 GCF_900095145.1 Mus pahari | reverse complement strand
AAAGAAAATAATAATAATAATAATAATAATAATAATAATCATAATAATAATAAAAGAAAATTAAGTCTGTCTGTGAGATTCCATTAAGAGAACACATATGGAAGATGGTACCAGGTCCTCCAAGGATCACGCCATATGTGCTTCTTTCCTTTACTAATTTTATTCTGTATTGTTTTGCTGTCATGAGCTATCGTCATGATTCTAATAGCTTTTCTGAACCTTGAGGATACTCATAATTAACTGTATTTGGAGGTATTGGGTACAAGCCTGTGCCATAGCTTAAATAAGAGAGTTGTTATTACTCACCTTCACCATATTGTACAGACACATGAGACAGAGTGGAAAAATATGATATTGAAAGACAAGACAACTTAGAACAATGGAGCATCTGGTACATTGATCTCACTGCTTCTGGAAATAAACTGTCCAACAGGTAGTCAACAGAATTTTCACAAATATATGTTTGTGCATGTTGATTCTTATTTTATGAAACTAAAATGTAATTGTACTATTTCCCCTTTCTTTACTCCATCCCCTCCTTTACAGATCCCTTTTCTCTTTCTTAAATACATAATCTCTATTTCCTCATTGTGACTGGTTTTTAGCAAAGACCAAAACAAATCAATAATAAAAAGAATAGCTTTTCCAAGAGAATACTGAGATGATGAGACATACTGTGAGAGAATTAACTGAGATGAGTAATGTTTACATTATACATAGACATGTACCATATACATGCACACACACACACACACACATATGCCCACAAAACATATATACATATACTCCCCACATATATACCTATACACACATATACTTATACTGTACACAAATACACACACATAGACGCACACAGTAGAACATAGACCAAATATAAAAGTGTAAAAAACTGCAAATGTTTGGTGAGAAGTCCAGGAGGTAATGAGTCTTATGATGTTTTTCACATACAGATAAAAGCATGATTATTGGAAACAACCAAAATGCAGGGCTTTATTAAAATTAAAACCTTACAAGTAAGTGAACCTACAAGATACAAAATAGAAAGAAATTTCTGCAAAACAAGAAGATGGACATCTAACATCTGTAAATATATGTATAATAAAAATCAACTCTAAATATCAATCCACTGTTCAAAGGTTTCCATCTTAAAATGGGAACTACTGCAAAGGACCTGGCTACCTCCCCAAATAAGATAAAGACATAGGAAGAAATCCAGTGAAGTGATGAACAGTCCCATGGGTGTTAAAGCACTGGCATTCACACAGGAGGGAAGTGTTCCTACAAAATTGTTTGTCTAGAGCATTTGGCAATCAGGTGGTTGCTTATGGTGGGAAGCTGAACTTCTTTTCCCCTTGTGGCAAAGAGCAGAGGTACAACCCTGGCATTTAAGTGTATGAATTCAAATCATAGTTTCTTGTTGTCTTTATCATGCAGTCCATCAATCATGCACCAAGACAGTGACTCAGTTACCATAGACTCATGAATAAACACCAATGTGCAAGCAACCACAAAACCTTGATTAGAAAAATAGAAAAACTTATGTTGATGCACTTGTAAGTGGCCCTTTATTAAGGAAATGAAAGAGTAAACAAATCTCAACAAGGCATCAAAGACCCTTAGGCTAAGAGCTTCTGTTAACACATATATTCTAGCTTAAAAACCAGTGTCTCCTATCACAATGGAATCGTCATTGCTAGGTGAACAGCAGTGAAGTGCCAAGAATGAGATCTTACTTACATCTTGTAGTTTCTGTACGTGACATAGTAATGTCCATTGTTATGGAGTTTAATTAGGTGTTAATCAGGCAGAGAAGTTTAGCTTCTACATTCCTGGAAGAACAAGAAAAACATTGCTACATATGTGGAAAGAAAGTGAAATTCCTCCTGAATAATTGAATAAAATCTCAATCGCACTTTGCAAAGCTATCATGCAAATTATCATCAAGATAAACAAGTAAAACTTGAGGATTATTTAGTCCAAATAACCTGACTTGAGGTATAGGCCACAAAACCTAATACCTCAAACAAATATCTTCATTCCTCCATCAGCTATCTACAAATTTTATAGTCTGTGCAAAAATTAACAGTGGAGTTAGGATTCCCCAGATAAAATAAGAATGTCAGGTTAAATTTTTTTTTTTAAAGATTTATTTATTTATTATATGTAAGTACGCTGTAGCTGTCTTCAGACACTCCAGAAGAGGGAGTCAGATCTTGTTATGGATGGTTATGAGCCACCATGTGGTTGCTGGGATTTGAACTCTGGACCTTTGGAAGAGCAGTCGGGTGCTCTTACCCACTGAGCCATCTCACCAGCCCCAGGTTAAATATTTGTGATAGTAATGATTTTAGTTTATTTTTCAAATATCATATCATCAATAGCCTATGATATGTATCAACAATTGATTTGACAAGTCTAATAATAGACAGATCAACAGGCAGTTATGTGAATGGATGATAAATCTGTTTACAAAGTTAATCATGAAACTTGTGTTTTATTAGGTAAATCTGGAAATCTGGCTATAGTGGTGAAACTGCTACTATGATGATATTCTAGTGGCATAGATGGAGGTACCAAAAAGTCCATCTTCATTCTAAGAAGACTGTGCAAGATGACCTGTCCTCGTATATCAGTTGTCAGATAAAGAAATTAACTGTGGCATCTATTTTAAGCACTAATTACAATAATAACTTTGACTCCACATGATTAAACCCTTCATATTGATAAGACACCCATGGGGTGCTGTCCAGTGAAGTTAGAGGAAAAGTGTTTGCATCTCATGATAAAGGTCTAGTCTATCCCTGCCCCATTTGTGGATATGACTTCATTGAAAGAATATCCATAGGTGCAAACAGAATTCCTTTAGAGCATCAATATTACTGAGGATGCCATCACAGGACAATGGCAGCTAATAATTAGTGAAAGTCAAACCATCAATTTGATAAACAAATGCACAAAAGTCTAACAGGTAGTTGAATATTTTCTCTAATGTTAATAGTATTACCATGCTTAGGAAATAGAATATACAATCAATATATTAAGTAGAATAATAAATATACTTAGAATATAGAATACAGTTACATCTCAGACTATTTATAAAATATATAATATATTTTAATATAGTTAATATATAGAATACATATGTATATGTATATTCCAAATTATTTATGAAAAAGTCTGAATATAATTTTGTGATATGATACATATACAAATATATACATATGGTAAATAACTTCTATTGTTAATGAGAATCCATGAGATTTTGTTTCTAAATTCATAAACACAGTTCCCCAGAACAAGGGGCATCTAAAGCATTGGGCCATGTGGAGATAAGAGTAAGACCAGTGTATTCTTTAGAAGTCCTACAGTACATTCTAGAATTATTTGAGCACAATAGCTGTACAGTAGCATGTTATAAAAACAATAATGAAGTACTCTGTATACTAAACCAGCCTCAAAACACTTCTCAAAATGCACATTGCATCTCCAAAACCATAAAAATATACAGGCAATTGTTAAACTACACCTGATTGACCATTTAAAAATGTCTTTCAGAATGATTTCATTTCCTACCTTCTCATTAAATAAGGTAACCTAAATTTTTTATTGAGGTTTCACTTTATTGAGATTATATCAATAAAGATCAGTATGACTTTCATTGGAATTTTCATTACTGAGAACCTTCAAACAAGAGACATCGAATGCAATAAAGTAAATGCCAGCTTCGATATTTGGCCTAGGTTCACCATATTAAAATTGCTACAGCCTAACAGTTTTATCTTCAGTAATATATTGTAATGATTTCTTTTAGTGTTGCATCCTGCAAAGGTAGAGAGAAGCAAAATGTCTCTAAATTGTATTAGTGTAGCCCTAAACATCACTGCAAGAACATTCAACACATCGGTAACGCGGCTTTATGGCACCACCTCAGCTGAAAGGATGTGTATGCATATATCTTTATGGTGCTTTCGCTACAGAGAATTAGATATGACTTGTTTGTGTAACGCTTAGTAAGTGAAGATTTCTTTTCAGTTGGGAAATTTGTTATTAAGAGTGATTCATCTCACAGAAAGGCATGGCTCCTGGCTACAGCTGGAGTCACATCTCAGAGAAGGCAATATTGAGCTTGGGAAAGCATGAGGAATTCTGGGACCAATTTCAAAGTCATATTATGGAGAAAGAGAGAAAAGAGGAGTCATTTATCAGAGCAACAAATGCTTTCCCAGCCACACACCAAATACTCAGAGATGGGAACAGCCAGGACTATATTCCAACTGCTCTCAATTTTGTTTTATTATAGCTATAAAAACATCTGTCCTTTCTGTTTTAAGTAAGAACTACCAGGGATAATGCTAAGGGCTTCATATCCCTTCAAGGCCAGGGGTAATTTTCTTCTGCATATATGCTTTGTTTGTTTGTTTTGTCTTTTATGGTAACTGAAGATAAGAGAACTTTTGGTGTCAGTTCCATGTCAATCCTAACAGTTTCCTTCCTTCCTTCCTTCCTTCCTTCCTTCCTTCCTTCCTTCCTTCCTTCCTTCCTTCCTTCCTTCCTTCNCCTTCCTTCCTTCCTTCCTTCCTTCCTTCCTTCCTTCCTTCCTTCCTTCTTTCCTTTCTATCTTCTTTCCTTCCTTCCTTCTTCTCTGAAAGCCTTTTTTTTTTATATCATGAAGGTCTGAGATATCATCTTGTCACAGGAAAATGACAAGCAAAGGATTTCTGTGGACTCTTCTCCATTTTCCATTCCCTTTATCATCATTCTGCCTTGACCTGGAATATTAAGCCCAGCTTATCCATGATGCATCTCCCAAGCACATGTGACGTAATACTGGTTTCTTATGAGGTCCATAAGTTCCAAATGAAAACAGTTTCAATGCAAATCAATTTTAGATGAACTTGAAATGACGAACAGAGTGGTGAATCATAAAGCATCGCAGTGGCTTTTATATATTTATATGCCAGGGTGAGACACTTGGCAAGTAAATTTTGCATGCATAGGACTAATTTAATATTTTAGTCTTGCACATGTATTTGTAAAACATAAGCTCCACTTAAAGTACTTTAAGAATATGATCTCAAGTGAAACCTGGAGGCAGAAGAGGGAGGGGAGAGACAATGAAGTTATTTTACCTCAAAAAATTAAGATTATTATTAAAGTAGAATATGAGCCTGCAACTTGGGGGAAGGCTAGGCAGTTCAAGTATTGTTCTTCCAGAGAATCTCAGTTTAGTATCTAGCATCCACATCAGGTGGTTTACAACTGCCTGTAACTACAGCTCTATAAAATCTATACGTTATTCTGACCTCCACACATGCAAACACACACACACACACACACACACACACCACTTATCATGCATAATTTAAGATAAATAGAAAATAAAATATGATTGCAAATTAGAATCCATTACTCCCTACATTATTGAACCACAACAAAATTGAGTAATTACATATCATGACTCACTACTGCAAAACCTGTCTTTTGAATATAGTATGGGTGTCATACTCAGTAGTCATGGCAGCCAGGGACCAAGACAGTCATCATCCCAACACTGAACAGGGAGAGGCACACAAGTCCCCAATCCTGGCTAATAGATATTGAGAGTTGATTGCTACTGAGGAGAGACAATTTTCTCCAGGGATGTGGCCCTCTCACATTGTTTGCCCATACTGACTGTGTGGCCTTATGCCCATGTGTACATGAGTAGCAGTAACAGGACTCAGTGGGTTATAAAGGAAAGCATAACAATGATATGAATCTGGGAAGGGGATTAAAGGATCTGGGAGAAGTTGGCAGAAATAAAGGGTGTATATGATCAAAATTTGGTTTATACATGCACACACACATATATGTGTATATATATATATATATGCATATATATATATATATATATATATATATATATATATATATATATATGAATGTATATATCATATATGTATGGAATTCTCAAAGAACAAAGTTATGCTAATAAAAAACAAGAGTGACTATATAATTTTTATGCATCCATCCCAAGGATACTTCCTGAGCTTTTATACTGATGTCAGGTAGGGCTACAAATGACTCAAAAAAAAAAATAGTAGTGAACAGGAAATACTCACTATCTCTATTAGTCATTCCTACCTAGTGAGAGATGACAGAGGCACAAACCCTGCTGTCTTTGTGCCCATTCACCTCCTAGCCAACCTGCCATGCAATCTCTTATGATCCTGATCAAGATTGTGTGTGAGCATGATCTCACATGAGCCTAAAGCTCTCTCAGTATAGAATTTTCCTCTCTAGATAAACTCATTACTTGCTTAGCTGTATGGCAAGTTCGTCCTCCCCGGTTTCAAGTACTGCTGGACGATTCCCCAGTTTTAGTTAGTATGCCTTCTCTCCAGCACAGCACTAGTATTTCTTGGTGTCTCTTTATTTTTCTCCCAAGTATGTATTTGTCACTCATTTGCATACCCTTTATTCATATCCCCTGGTCCTCTTTCTTTTGTCTTCCTCTTGATAAATTTTGATAATCATGCCTAATGTTATTTCCTCTTCTATCATAATATCCTCCCTGTAAGACTTTTCTTATACTAAGATCATAAAGATTTTCTCCTGATTTCATGTTAAAGTTTCCACCAATTTATCACTCATATTTACATGACAACTGTTTTTTTTCCTGTATGGTGTGAGAAATAAGACAAAATTCATTTTCCATTGGAATGTGTGGTAGTCTTTTATGGAGAAGAGCTATATTGATCTGCAGCTGAGTCTGTATTTATATGAATCTCTCTTGGATTTCTTTTTGTCCGCTTACCTTGTGACTATCATTCTGTTGCTTTGTGAGTCTTATGTTGTCATATAATATAGTCATTGTGTACTGTTCATCTTCTTCAACACTGTTGGCTGTTCATAATGCTTGTGCATTTTTCACAATATGCCCAAGAATTGCAATATATGTATGTATATATAATGAGTAAAATTGAATCATTTAATTCACAATATATTCTCCTACCTGTTAGGAATTTAAATTTTATTCTAAATACAGTTTATTAGACATGTATTTTTGTTGTTTGTTTATAATTCTTGACACTTCTATAAAGATATCTAATAATATATAATTATATTTATAATAATTATATTAATATAATATATAATAATTATATAATTATATTTAATGATATTTATGATTATAATGATATAATTAAAAATGTAATTTTAATTTATTGACTCTTTGTAAGGGTAGTATAGACATAAAATGGTTCCATTTTATTTTACATTATCTTCAATATATTATTAATAAATAGCCTGATTTCTGAGTAGTAGCATTAAGGCTATATTCACTTCTTATTACAGCTAACACTTTTAGCTTTCTCTGCACAGTAAAGCAAAACAATATAGACATCACGAGAGTATACATTTAGGAATCTGTTTTCTCCTTTTAATCATTTTTCTTTGCAGCTATGTTTTGCCTTATCAAGTAGATAGAACCCATGGCTTAGCAGAAAAGGAGTAGTAGGCATTACTGAAGGACTCTATTCAATTCTGATACCTTTTTATTATGTAGACTGCCATTAGTATACTGGCCCTCCTCTGTCAAAAACAAAACCAGCTTGGTGTCTTTACAAGGTAAGTAGTCTTTCTACACTTCTGGAAGTTTGAACTGCACATCCAATTATCAGTTCTGTTTCTCATGAGGCATCTCTCTCCCCTTGATTTGTAGTCTGCCTTTTTTACTGTGTCTTCAGTTGGCCCTTTCTTTCCATGTCCCATCCCTAATGTCTCTTTCTCTTCCTGTAAAGACATCAGTCATACTGGATTACTGCCATCTTAATGGCCTCATTTTACTTAATTACCTTTTTAGAGGTTTTAGCTCCAAGTATAGTTGCATTGGGAGTTAGGGCTTAAACATATGCTTGGAGGTGGATACATTTCAGTCCCTGACAGCATTTATATATTGTTAGGCCATACATGGAAAAACACACTGAAGCTATGGGGAAGCTTGCAGTTGCTCTCTTTTACTGAACTAGGTATTCTATGCCAGGCAGTGGTTCCTCTCATCTCTGCCTGACTAGCCTATCTAAATGTCTTAGATGTTTGGCTTTAGGACAGCATTATCAACTTTTACCGGATTAGTATTTCCACCTAATTTATTTTTATGCTTGTATTTGAACTTTACTGTTTTTAACCATTTATCTCTTGAAAGCAGCTTGTATTTTCCTTCTTACCTAGACTGGCTATGTTTTCTTTTGAATTCTCTTATTCAACTTCACAGTCTTCCATATATACAACAAGTATTGATGAGTCAAATGCCAGCATTAAACCATATATGCTGAAACTGGTAGAAGAGAAAGCAGGGAATATCATTGGATGTATTTTTTTTTGGCATAGGGGCAGATTCATGACCCACTGGTATAGGCACTAAGATCAACAATTAACAAATGGGATCTCATGAAACTGAAAAGCTTCCATAAGTCAAGGGGCAGTCAATAAAATAAAACGGAAAGATTTTGAACAACTCCACATCTGATACAGGGCTAATTTTCAAAATATATAAAGAACTTCAGAAAGTAGATATAAAGAAAGCAAATAATCCCATTTAAAAATGGGATACAGCTCTAAACAGAGAATTCTCAATAGGAGAAACTTGAATGGCTAAGAAGCACTTAAAAAAATGTTCAATGTCCTTAGCCATCAGGGAAATACAAATAAAAACTACTTTGAGATTCCATCTTACACTGTTAGAATGGTTGAAATCAATAACACAAGTGACATATCATGCTGACAAGAATGTGGAACAAGGGGAACCATTGCTAGTGAGAGTGCAAACTTGTACAGTCACTGTGGAAATCAATATGGCAGTTCCTCAGAATATCGAAAATCAGTCTACCTCAGGACACAGCTGTATCGCCCTTGGGCATATAACCAAAGGAAACTCTATCATACCACAAAGACACTTGATCAGCTATGCTCTAGGCAGCGTTATTCCTAATAAACAGAAATTGGAAATGACCCAGATGTCCCTCAACTGAAGAAAGGATAAAGAAAATGTGGTACATCTACACAACAGAGTATTATTCAGCTGTTAAAAAAAAAAAGACATAACTTGTATGGTCAGGATCCTCAGGTCTCATGGAGGTGGGAGGAGAGGTAGCAGGAAAATGTGAGTCCCCTTGGGGTCACAGGCAGGGCAGGTCAGGGGGGTAGAGGCAGCAGGACATGACTGGTATCTACTTATAAGTAGATATTAGCCATAAAATACTGGATAACAATGCTACACTCTGCAGACACAAAAAAGCTTAGCAATAAGGAAGGCCCAAATGAGGAAGCTTGTATGTCACTTAGAAGGGGGACTTAAGTAGTCATAACATGCAGATGGAGGGAAGGATGTGGGAGGAAGAGGGATGGGGAGGGGAATGGGGGTTCAGGATTAGGGATGCAGAAAGGCAGGAGAGATAGCTATATGGTTGAAGTGGAAACATGGTTTCTTTGGAAACTCGGTTGTGTTGGATGGTGTTTTGCTGGTATAGACACATGAAGGAGAGCTTTCCTGAAGCAGAGCTCTTTGGGCATGTGAGGAAGGAATCTTTGCCAATGACACACAGGTATTGGTTTGACTTATTGTGTGGTCGAACTCTGTTGTGACTCATAGAGAAAAATGCACTAAAAATCTTCTGGTGGTGTTCTGGTGGCGCCTTGCTGCTACCATGGACTCAAGCTGATTGGTAGAGTGATATCAGCTGATACAGATTCACATGAAGTTTTGCTAAGACAGACTCTTGTGCTGAGGCAAGCCACATGGTGAGGCAAGCCATGTGGAGGGCATGTGATGTTTGGAGGGAGTTTAAATAGGGCTGAACTGACAGTGAAAGGAGACTTGCTCGAATAGCTAGTTTTGCGAAGCTTCCTTGGTCTAGAGTCTTTGCTGAGAGAGGCAAAGCCCCTATTGTCTATCATTCTTCCTACTGATTTGTGAATATTCAGGGGAGGCCTGGCTGTTTCTGCTGGGTCATGCCACTGTTGCTGCTATCCCAACACCACCAAACTGAACTGCTGGTATATTCTTGAAGTGTTTGAGAGTGGATGGAGCTGCAGAAACTGATTCCTGTGAACTGAACCGCTGATTGCCTGACCATGCAGATTGGATTTGCCCCAAATAACAATGTCTAAACAGGTCTACTTCCCCTGTACCCTAATAATATTTCTTTTCCAGTATCTCTTGTGCGTGGTAGCTAGCTGGAAGGTTGAAGCATTTAAGAACTGCATATTAAAAGTAGGGTTTGAAAAGCATCAAGCCTGTAGATGGACATAAAAATTAACGGAAATCTGCAACTGACAGGAGTGAGGAGATGGGAGTGGGAGCGGCATCTCCCAAGGCAATACAGAGACCTGGAATAAGGGAGCCACCCAAGAATCAATGGGAGTCACCTTAGCTGGGACGATCATATTGGGGATAAGGAACCTGAAAAGGCCACCTCCAGTAGCCAGGAAGAGCAATAGAGACGCCAGCCTTCCCACAACACTTTCAATCAAAAATTTATCCTGTCTACAAGAAAATCAGGCATGAGAGATGGAGCAGAGACTGAGGCAATGGCCAACCAATAACCAGCCTAACTTGAGACCCATCCCACGGGCAAGCAAAATCCCCAATACTATTAATGATGCTCTTTTATGCTTGCTGACAGGAGCAGGTTGTCCTCTGAGGGGCTCCACCCAGCCTCTGACTCAAACAGATACATATATCCATACCCAGACAGTGGATGGAGCCAATCACCGACCAAAGAACATACATGGGCTGGTTGGTCTTAGGGCTTTCCCACATATGTAGCAGGTATGCAGTTTAACCCCCATGAAGGTTCCGAACAACTGGAATGGGGGCTATCCCAAAAACTGTTGGCTATACCTGGGATATGTTCTTCTAGTTGGGTTCCCTTATCTGACCTTAGGAATGAGGAAGTACCTAGACCTGCTGAGATGTGAAGGGCCAGGATCAGGGAATACCCAGCAAGCCCCCACCTGCTCAAATGATAAAGGAAGAGGAGGATGGGAGGAGGATTGTGGGAGGGACTGACCTGGAGGGGGACAGCAAGTAGGATGCAAACTGAATAAGTTAAAAAAAAATTAATAAATTAAATTAAATAAAAAACAATGGCATTATAAAATTTGTAGAAAAATAGATAAATTTAGAAAAAAATCATCCCAAATGATGAGACACAGAGCTAGAAAGACAAACATTGTATGCACTTACTTATAAGTAGATATTAGCTTTTAAGAAAATGATAATCCTGCTAGAAAGCACAAAGCCAGAAATGCTATGTAAAGGAATCTAAGAGGGACACATAACTCTCCCTCAAGAGGAGAAATAGAATATAATTTGCAAGTGTTCTGGGAACAGGTGGGAATAAGAACTGGAAGGATCAGTGAACTGGGTAGAGAAAAAGAATGTGGGGAGAGACAGTGGAATGAGAGGGTATTTGAGAATGAAAATGGTAGTTGGAAACCAAGTGAAGTAGAAACTCCCAGGAATCAGCAAGAACACTTAGCAATGGGATATATTGAGAATGAACCACCCATCCTTTGTAACCAAGCAAGGTTTCCATTCATTTTACTGGGACAGGAACTGGACCACAAAATGCTCAATCTACAATCTATACTTCCTGCAAGATATCCTGGTGCAATGGAGGGATAGAACTTGAGTTAGAAGCCAACCAATGGTTGTTCTAATTTGAGACCCACTCCATGAGAGGGAGGCCATACCTGACCCTGTTTAGATGACCAGAAACCTGAGGGTTGATAGCTCAGAGACCTAGAATTGAAAAAAAAAATCAATAAAATAATTCCCAATGATATTCTGCTATACTCATAGATTGGTGTGCAATCATCATCAGAGAGGCTTCCTCGGGCAGCTGATGGGAGCAGGTGCAGAGGTCCACAGTCAAACATTAAGCAGAGCTCCAGGGACCCCTTCGGAAGAGTAGGAGGTAGGATGGTGATAGCCAGAGGGCATGAAATACACCCTGAAAACACAGCCCATAAAATCAACTAATCAGGGCTCATAGGGACTCATAGAAACTGAAGGGGCAGTCAAGGTTGTACTAGGTCTTCTGCATGTACGTTATGGTCCTTAGCTTTGTGTTTTTGTGGGACTCCTAACAGTGGGAGTAGAGTTATCCCTGACTCTTCACCTGCTCTTGGGACCCTTTCCCTTGTACTGGGTTGCCTTCCACAGCTTTGTTATAAAGGTTGTATCTGGTGTTACTGTGTATTGTTATGCTGTGTTCAAGTAATATCCCTGGGACACCTTCTCTTTTCTGAAGGAAAATAGAGGAGTAGATCTGGGTGAGAAAGGAGAAGGATTGGGAATTAGAAGGAGTGTAGGGAAAGGAACCTGAAGTAGGATGTATTGAAAACAACAATAACAAAAATATAAGTATAATAAAATAACTACATTAAAATTTAAAATACATCAATTTTGCATATTTCCATTACAGTGCATATTTTTAATTCCCATAGATTTAAACTATTTTAAATAATTCACTTATGCACATTACACATGTTTTCTTAAACAAACATAAAATAATATTTCCTTAGCATAGTTTTAAGAAATAGGGTTATTTTGAGTGGGGTATATGCTTGTGCATCTTAAAGGGTCATTTCATTGGTGATCTGTCTGACTATGCACATCTCAAAACAAATCTTAAATTGTACAGAATATGTTTTTACTACCTATCAATGTCTCATAATATTGCTGTTTTTCAATGATATTCTGGCTTTAATTTACTTGCTCTTTCACAAAGCTGTATTATAAGTTTTATAATTCCCTATGTCCATCATAAGATGCTTACATATCAATGAATATGATGATGCTAGCACAATGATACAAAGGGTCAATATTTTGATTTCGAATTTGAGGAAAGAACTTTTACCCTCAAAGCATCATCCTGAAACTACAACTTCATAGCAGGGAGCAACATAGACAATTGTATTTATACAGCCAAGGTATTATAAATAAATCAGCAGTTGAACAAACTATGGCACGCACTAGCAATGAAATATGGAGACAGAAAAAGCATGAGAGAAGTAAAAATATTTGCACCAATGTCTTAGTCAGGGTTTCTATTCCTGCACAAACATCATGACCAAGAAGCAAGTTGGGGAGGAAAGGGTTTATTTGGCTTACATTTCCATACTGCTGTTGATCACCAAAGGATGCAGGACTGGAACTCAAGCAGGTCAGGGAGCAGGAGCTGATGCAGAAGCCATGGAGGGATGTTCTTTATTGGCTTGCTTCCCCTGGCTTGCTCAGGCCACTCTCTTATAGAACCCAAGACTACCAGCCCAGAGATGGCACCACCCACAAGGGAACCTCCCCCCTTGATCACTAATTGAGAAAATGCCTTANAGCTGGATCTCATGGAGGCATTTCCCCAACTGAAGCTCCTTTCTCTGTGATAACTCCAGCTGTGTCAAGTTGACACAAAGCTATCCAGAACAGCCAATATATAACTAAAAGATAGCATAAATCGTATACCTATGTAAAGTGTTTCACAGGAAAGTCAAGAAAACTTAAAAGAATATATTTGTTCATTGTTTATAAAAAAATCTATCAAACAGATAAAAAACACTGAGAATTCAGAAACAAATGAGAATAGGTACTTGCGAAAAATAGTTGAAAATGAAATAAAATAAGCATGTGCATAGTGCTTCTTCAATGAGATTACATTTTGTATAGTTTTGGCAAATAAGAATATTTATTTATTCAAATTATTAAAAATATTTAAAGTAATGTTATAGATGTGATTATTTCTCATGATGTTATAGCTACTAGTGTCTTAATTGAAAATAACCTTTCAATATGCAGGTTGAAATTCATGGCCCTTTCTCTCTTCTCCTTCTTCCCTTCAAACCCCTTCAGATACGCCTTCTGACTCTCTTTCAAATTCGTGTTCTGTATATATATATATATATATATATATATATATATATATATATATATATATATTCTTAAATACATGCATACAAACTGTCCAATCCGTTTAATGTTATCTGTATGTATGTTTTCAAGGCTGGTCACTCATATTAGATAACCAGTTGGTATTCTCTTCCCTAGGGAATACTCACTCTCCCTCTTTTACCATAACAACTCCTGTGGAGTCTGTGAGACCTGCAGCACAAAGTGCACAGAGTATGTTCAGACCTGAGACACGTGTTCCCCGGAACCCAGTCTCCTGGAGGTCACTGGCATGGAGCCCATAAAACTTGCACAGGCTCAGCAATTGCTATTTGTGGTGGGGGTGATGTGTGCTCTTTCTTTCTTCCTGATGGCCTTCTTGGCCCTTACTGCTGATTCTGATAAAATCATTACAGCCTTGGTTGATCAAGGATAAAATATTTGGGGATGTGATTAATGCATTACAACAATGGGAATCGTTTGTAGAAAATCCAGTTGAGAGCTGGTCATGGTGGCACACGCCTTTAATCCCAGCACTTGGGAGGCAGAGGCAGGTGGATTTCTGAGTTCGAGGCCAGCCTGGTCTACAAAGTGAGTTCCAGGACAGCCAGGGCTATACAGAGAAAAAGAAAAAGAGAAAATTCAGATAATCATAGAGTTCAAGCTTTAAGGGGGCCTAAAAGTCCCATTCAGGATGAGCAAGAGTTTATTAAGAATGAGCTAGGAATCCCTGTAAGGATAGTTGGTGGAAGGAAACAGTATTTAATTAGAGGCAGATGGTAGGCCCCTCCTATATACAGGAGACCCTATAAGTTAAGAACAACTGCAGGACCTTTATCTTATACAGGGGCCTATAATGAGAATGGAGATAGATGGGTAAATATTAATAGAGAGAGAATTTTATACTATACATTAAATTTTATGGAGTGACTTGCCAGAGCAAGGCCTCTTTGGTGTGTGATCACAAAGAGAGGTGAGAGAGAAATCATAAGGCAAATACATAGATCCTGGAGAAATTATAAGAGCCTATTCTCTAAAGAGAGTTTTATAGAAGCAGTCACACAATTTCCACATTGGCCAGAAGCCCATAGAATTGTGAAATTGGAATAAGTTAGAGTTAAACTTCTGACTGTATGTTGTAAGCCTCGGCTGGCAGAATTCTAAGAATAGGCTGACCATTCTCTGGGTGTCAAGATGATTCTCAAGAACTGCTTCCTGTTTTATACTCTGGTTTCAAGTAACTTGCTAATGTTTATCTTTGGGATATGAGATGTTCCATGTAATAGCCTGTAGCCAAAAATTGTGTTCCTGATTTGAGTGTACATAACCTCGGCTGAAAGTAAAGCGGATCCCAGCAGCAGCTTCCAACCTCTCTTGTGTTTGTGTCTGCCTGTCATTGTGCCAAATCCTTACCTACCTGATTTGCGAGACCCTGATTCTCACACGGAAGGAGACCCCGCACTGGTGGTTCATGGCACTCTGTAATTCCTTAGTTACCTATAGTTCTATGAGCATGTGTGAGACCTTGCGGGGCTTTCACTCTTTGAATTCTGTTCTTTCTCTTAATTAATGACACTCTCAAAAACTGCCTTCCGCCAAATCACACTTTACAACCTCTAGGGTTGTCAGTCAGGCCCATGCCATCAAAGCCCTGTACCATACATCAGTTGTCCCTCATTTACTCTCCCAGGTGTCCATCCTTGCTCCCTAGAACATGGTTTATTTTCATGTCAGAACCAGAAGTGTCCTTCTCAGATTTAGTGCAGATCATTTTTCCTCTGCTTCAAAGCCTCCTGTAGCAAGCCTGCATGGTTGTGGAATAGTAAGTGCCTCCAGAGACAAGCCTGGATGGTGGTAGGATAGCCAGTGTCCCCGGGGGCATCTAAACCTAGAATCTTTGCCTCATTTTCTCCCTTAGCTCCCTAAGAGTTACTCTTTCATATTTCATTCTGTCCCAGGCATCGCAGTATCCATTGCTTTCTGGGAACTTATCCTGAATGCGTTCTCTTCATGACCCCATGCATGCTCTCCACAGTATGCAAAACCTGGATATATACATAGCTAATGTTAGATTTTCCTTAAATACCTCAAGTATCTTCTCTTCTCTAAAATGTCTTGGGTGCTTAATTTCAAATTATAAAACTAGAGTGCCTCACAGTCTTCCCGCTTCTACATTATTTTTATCCATGAGAATAATCATGTTTTAATAGAAGATGGGATGTTTAATCTGACTTCATTCTTTGCAAGGCACTTATTCTTTGAGATTTCATGTTCACACATGATACATTCTGGTCACATTAATTCCTCAAATCTTCTCGTTCTTTCTTCTATTCCGCCATACCGACTGGTTCGCTCTGCCCACCAGGTCACTTTCAACACTTTGTTCCAACGCTTTTGATTACACTCTCCTGGGTCTAACTAGTGACACGTTAAAGGGTGTAAGTGGCACCTGTTGACTAACGTAAGAGTAACTCACCAATGGTTATGTCTCTAAAGGCAATAACTTCCTCTGCCTCAGTGCTCTGAACCGTTACTAGCTACAAGCACCTACCTGTGACTCAGTGCTCAATGCTTAGTCTCTTGCAGACGCTGTGTAGACAACCACAACTGCTGTAAGTTCAAAAGTTCAAGGGTATGAACAGAGGATATAAACTGGTTTGACCAAAACCAAATGAAAACTAAACAAAAAGATAAGAAGGATTTCTTGTAGCACAATGACAAGCATATTATAATAGTAAATATACACGGTTGCTAAATCCAAGGGTAATATGCTTCATGCTGCAGATCACTGTTTTATATAAATAAGTAAATCTCAAATCCCCCCCCAAAAAAAACCAAAAAAAAAAAAAAAAACAAAACAGAATATCCAAGGCCTGTATGACAGGTATAAAAGGTACACACACTGCATAATCTCAACTAATGTTCTCAATGAAACAAAATCTAGAGACAGTGAAAAGATAAAAGATGAGTATCTTCAAGGCCTTGAAGTGGAGGATGGACAGAGCTCAGAGGATAGCTAGATAGATGATAGCTTGATAGATAATAGGTAGATAGATGCATAGATATATAGATGATAGATACATACATACATACATACATACATACATACATACATACATAGAGATACATAGATAGACACATAGATAGATACATAAATAGATGAATAAATAAACTAGTGAAGCCAGGAACTTTGAAAATAAACAATCTCAGTCGGATGCAAGAAGCAGCCCATCTCCTAAATGATTTTAAAGTCTCAGCATTTGAGGGAGATGTTAAGCATCTAGTTATAGCCGAAGAGGCCATAGAAAATGGACCTATCCTTCCTGACCCATGTTCTACCTCACCTTACCTCCTTTTCTCCTGGAAAACAAAAGCAACACGTGTTTTCTGATAACTTATATTATTTTTCTGGAATGCTCATTCCAGCAGTGATTCAGTATAATGAACATGGTCCACCCTTCTTAAAATAAATGATAGGATTACACTTGACACGACATTATTTCCATGTGATTTGTCCCTATTTTCGATAACACTTTCAAACATCGGTAACCACATCTATATGCACAGGTGCTTTCTAGCTGTGTGCACATGAACTCTTTACTTCGTAAAAAGACACAGACTAGTTAGCCACCATGGGTACAATTATGTAGAAGTCATCTTCCACAGACCATTTTCAGTGAATTAAAAACAACCCCATTTAAAACGATCTCCTGAGAGCTTATAAAATTCTCTCCATCTCCGAGAAACTTGAAAAGTAACAAGCAATTCATTGCCCTTCTCTGAGGGGGTCACTAAGCAAACGATCACAGAGGCTCAGGGGTCTGCCTTCTGATCTGGTTAAAGAGCTTCAATCAAGGAGACCCTGTCATCGAAGCAGGACCAGAAGCTAGAAATGTGACTGCTGAGAGGTTGCCCTGACAGCACACGAGAGAGAGAACATTTTTACTGAAATTTCAAAGGTTAGAAAATGGATTTTGAAGCCAAAGACATAGTGTATGCAAAAGTTTCTTTTATTTAACTCTATGGTGAACAAGTCAGTACATGTTGGAGCTATGCAACAATCACTGATGTCACACACTTCAGAAAGAGGCCAAATCATGTTTCTTATAAAGCAACATAATAGTTATCTTTGCTAGTATTTAGAGAGAGAGAGAGAGAGAGAGAGAGAGAGAGAGAGAGAGAGAGAGAGAGAGAAATAGGATCATATTACCAAGTTTCAAAAGTAATCCATTGTGACATTTGTCTGCTTGTTTTTCATATTTTGAGAGTAAAAAAGCCATTTCTTAAGGCACTGCATTTGCATTCCTTATGAGATGTTATTTTGTAGATGAAGAAAGTCTTCCAAAATGTTAAGGGAAAAGATGACTCTCGTCTTGTGACGTTCTTGGCATTTACTCCTGAGATTCCTGGATGGCCCTGTACCATCACAGACAGCTGCTTTGGTAAAAACTTAAAAAGAATGTCTTTATTCTCAGTAACAGAAAGAGACCATAAAAAGTTAAGATGAAAATGTAGTTTTGCTGCAGTCTGCCAAACTGCAAAGTTTGTGAGCATTAGAATATTTGGTGTTCAGTTCCACCTGTGCAAAACATGGATGTCCATTAAACCTGTCCCCGAGACAACTATAATGAACAAAAAATTATCATACTCATAAAAGTAAAGGGAGCACATATACATGGGTTAATTCTCTGTTATACTTTTTAAATGAGCATATTGCTTCTGCCAGAGTGACAGTATTTGTAAGAGGGCATCACCTGCCAGCTAGTAAAGATCATAATTATGCCCTCCCCCTATATTAGTTAATCATTTTATAAAACATGGACATTTTTATAGTGACTATATGAGAAATATTTTAAGCTGATTTTCTTTAAGTGGTAAGTTGTTTCCTTAACATGAGTTTTGCTCCCTGCTCCAAAAAGTTTTAAGAAAATATGATTTTATCATCATTTTATTGTGCTTAATATTAATAATTTCAATGCAATTAAATTGAAAGACTTGTCTTCTTGTACTGCTTTGCTTTGAGGAATTCTGGGGCATGGTGCTGGCATCTTTGTATGGTAAGTGTCTGTATAATCTCTATTTGAATTTACCATACATGTGGGCAATGAGCTAACAGGGTAGTGCAGAAAGCCAAGAATTGATTGTTACCACATAATACATTTCTGTCATGAACACTACATTCGTATATTTTTTTGTTTGGCCAAGTACGAATGTTTGCTTTAAGGTCCAGAGAAAAGGCAGTTTGCCTTGTGCCTCCTATAAATTCTCTCATTCATCACTAGTCTTATTGAAACCAGAGCAGAGAGGCAAGCTAGAGGGCTGATGGGATACTGAATGGAAGACACCCTTATTGAAAAAAAAAAAAAAATCTCATTGTGGAAGCTGTAGTACATCACAGTGTGTCCCATAGTAAATCCTGTTCCAACTTCTTTTGTTTTTATTTATTATTATTTTCTTTATTTACATTTCAAATGCTATCCCGAAAGTTCCCTATATCCCCCACTTCTCGCGAATATTCATTGCTATTAAGTCCTTGGCCTAGTTTGAGGCCTCTGGCTTCTGCAACACTAGCAATACTGGGATCCTTACTGGGACTGCTCTTGGATATCCTGTTGTTGCCCTGTGTCCTAGAGATCCTGATCTCTGGATGTGCAGGACTGGTCCCTTCACCCACTCCAGCAGTTCATAGATGGCATAGATGTTGGACCGAGGCTACTCACTGAAGATGCAAAGCAATCATGTAAAATCATTCAGGCTTCGAGAATTTAAGATCCTAGAAAATGGGGACAATGTACCACTTTACTTACACCCCAAGACTGATACATTGCCTATCACATGACTAGTATTTAGTAAATAAAATAGTAAATTAAATTAAGAATCTATATTTTGAATACATTCTTACAATGACAGAATAAGATATTTTCTTATTTTTATTGAAAATGGTTATAAAACAAATGTAATTGTATGACTTTTGAATACATTACTTGGATTTAATGATTCTCTAGAATTAAACATCAATGTTCTCAATAAACCCCTGTATAGTTTTTATGCAAAATGTTACACAGTAAGGCATCTTACTAAAGGACAATGTGAATATACCCATTTATTCAGACACATATTTACTTAGAAACAAAAGTCAGAGAAATAAGATCATGTAGGAAATTCTCATGTGCGTATAATTAGGCAATTAACACAATAATGTTCCAAAATGATTGATTATGCTATATAGAATGCTTTGGTGTTCATCTGAAGTAACCCTCTTGTGTCTAATACAATGCAAGACTTTTAGACATCCTCTTGTTATCTAGCAGAGGACAAAGGACTATAAATATGTTTATCTGCTTTTTCTTATTCAAATAATGGAGACTAAAGCCACTTTGCAGGGGTAAAATCTTCTGGCTCTGATAGTGTTATTCAGATGCATTGTCAAGGCTACTAACCAATTAATTATATTTATACTAAGAAAAATACCCCTCTGTAATATTTAATGTTTGTAGGATTCCTTGGTACTAATTTCCTTTGTTACTTTTATCATTTCTACACTCAAACACACACACACACACACACACACACACACACACACACACACACACATATATATGAGACCCAAGTTAAAGAAGCGAAAGTTTATTTTAGCTCACAGCTCCTGAGTGTCTTCAATCATGTGAGAAAGCTGTGTCACAGAGTTAGCAGCAGCTGGACACCTATAGGCAGCAGAGAATCAGAAATGTCTGTAGTCAGCTCACTTCCTCCTCCTTCATTCAGCCTTGGATCTTATCCAGTGGAGTAGTGTCACATTTAATGTGAGTCTCCCACTTCAGTTAACTAATCTAGATAATATCCCATAAACTAACCTAGAGATTTATTTCCATAATGATACCAAGTCCTATCAAATGAACAGTGAAGATTAACCATCACCGACATTAAGCAACTCCTCTCCCTGTCACCTCTATGCCCTCAAACATCACTTTCGAGCCACATCTTTCCACCTCTTGTCCCTATCTTTCTTCAGCAGACATGGCATGATGATTAACTGGTGAAGGTCCTTCCTCCCCTTTTCCATCATTTTGATTATTATCAGCAACCTTGACATTCCTAAACGTTCAAAGGTGTGATTCCAGGCCATCCCTTATTAGTATAATCCCCTATTATATCAACAACATTGTTCCTTTGATTTGTCTCTTTTGGCAAATCTCCTTTTTATTAGGTTGCCAGTCATTGGTGTAGGGCTCACCATCTTCATCTGCAAAAACACTGTTTCAAAATTGGTTACATGTCAAAGTTTTGTAGAGAGACATTATTAAAAATGATACAATCTGGCATTGTCATGGGCACACACATGCATGCTCGCTCTATCTCTGTCTCTGTCTCTCCCCTCTGCTCTTAAAAATACTTTTTACACTTACATTCCCAAGATCCAGTTTATATTCTCTTGTGGAAAATTTCATATTTACTGAAAAACATATCATAAAATAGGATTTAAGAGGCGAGTAGACAAAGTAGGTCCTATGGGTCAAATTTGGCCTGCTACTTACTTTTGTAAATAGTTTTATTTGTATTTATCTGTGTTCAATCACTTACACATTGTTTAAGGTTGCTTGTGTGCTATATCTGCAAGTAATTGCCAGAGAGACTCTCTGGACCACAAAGCCTGGATCTTTACAAGAATATATATATATATATATATATATATATATATATATATATATATATATACTTTGCTTTCTATCATCAGGATTCAAAATTGGATATAGAGAAATGTTGCAGTTCAGTCAGTGACAACTGATCAAACAATATGTTGGCTGCATGATTTCATAATATTCAGAGATCCTAGGGTATTATCACACTGGGGTGTTCATTGCCATGAAACAACAGAAAGTCAGAAAGGCCAAGCTAATTCCAGAGAGCTCTCTAGGTTGGAGGATGGTTTTAGCTATTATGAGCTTAGATGGAATTGATCAGGGTCAAGGGTTTTAAATAATATCAGGAGAAGCAAACCAGGGACACAAAGGCAGAGGACTGAATTTAAAGCTGGAATATTTTACTTAGAGAGAAAAGGAGGAACTTTGGTTTAGAAAGCAGGCAACAACTGTGAAACAGAGGTAAGCCAATGATAATGAAGTAAAATTTGATAAACTTACAATTAGTGTTAATAACATTCACCTTTCTGAAATGACAGTTTTTGAAGGAGCATGAGTCTAAAAAAAAAAAAAAAAAAAAAAAAAAAAGTCTGTCACATTCACTTACAAAATCCTCAGGCAAAGTAAGGTGACTTATTATAATCACAGAAACAATATGAGAATGATGCTGTAGAGCCCACGAGCATAATCTCAAGAAGTTTTTGAGACATGGCACTTCTCTCCCTTTAGCAAGTGGGCAGCCAAGTTCCTGGAAGAGGCATCAGTATCAAGGTCCTCAGTGGGAGGCAACGGCAAGACTTGAACCTAAGTCTCTCTCTAAAGCAGTGGGTATTATTACATGTTTCCTCAGATGTGCACCATAGAATGAAATAGCTAGGCAGAATCTAAAGTTTGTCTATATAATTAATGAGAGAAGAAAAAGAACTGTGTCGATACGTTAATGGGGAAAATGAACAACAGACTCTAATGTTGTGACTTATTTGTCTAGAAGTATCTTTTCTTTGGAACACGCTGTTATCTCCCACAGGCTTCTGAATTCTCCTGTGTCTAGGCGGATACTGAACAATGCCAATTAAAGTGACAGATAAAGACACCTGCTGTAAAGGGGTGCTTCAGGATATCACAATCTTTTTCAGTCCTGATTAATGGTATCTACTGATAAGAAATTTAACTGATATAGGACTGCCCTGGCCCGTCATCCTTATCTTATCAAGAGGAAAATAAAAGCTTAGTGTTTTCTTTAGTTATTTAAAGGGTATGGAAGATCTGCCTGGTACTTGATCCTGTCCTTTT
>NC_034605.1:5218379-5243379 GCF_900095145.1 Mus pahari | reverse complement strand
TCACCAACCCACCCACTCCTGCTTCCTGGCCCTGGGATTCCCCTACACAGGGGCATAGAACCTTCACAGGACCAAGAGCCTCTCCTCCCATTGGTGTCCAACTAGGCCATTCTCTGCTGCATATGTGGCTGGAGCCATGAGTCCCACCATGTGTACTCTTTGGTTGGTGGTTTAGTCCCTGGGAGCTCTGGGGGTACTGGCTAGTTCATATTGTTGTTCTTCTTATGGGGCTGCAAACCCCTTGAGCTCCTTAGGTCCATTCTCTAGCTCCTTCATTGTGGACCCTACACTCAGTCCAATGGATGACTGTGAGCATCCACTTCTGTATTTGTCAGGCACTGGCAGAGCCTCTCAGGAGAGAGATATATCAGGCTCCTGTCAGCAAGCACATGTTGGCATCCACAATAGTGATATATTCTTAGGTTCTAAAGTACTACAGGAGCTAACCAGTCATCCACATTGCAGGAATCACACAACAGGTTATCAGTAAGCCTTGACTGCTTCAATGAATTCTCATTGAGATTTTATTGGTGTATTCTATTCTTAATAAAATATTTCCAGATATTTTAGTAGAAAAAAAAGATATAGAGCATCTTGAAAAACAAGCAATAAAAACAAGAATAAGCCACTTATAATTCCTGTGCCTAAAGAGATGAAATATGAAACAAGTATGAGGTTGTTTGACAAAACCTATGGCATTGATCATAGAGTAGATGATGCCTATGATATCATAGAATATCACAGAATTCTTAATGATTCATGTTTTATGAACTTCCCAGCGGGCCATCTGCGTGTTTAAAGCTATGTTCTGTGTTGTAGACTAAGCCATGTATATTTAACAACCAAATTTTTATTTGGTGATCTATTTACATTTGGGGTATTTAATCATATGATATTTCTAGATATTTATCAACACCTGAGTTTTACTTGTACCATCTTAAGTATGTGAGAACACAGAATTTAGAAGATGCAGTAGAAGGAAAAGTCAGCACATTGTAACAAATATCAAATATACTAGGTGAAAGGAAGGAAGGAGGGAGGGAGGGAGGGAGGGAGGGAGGGAGGGAAGGAGGAAGGGAAGGAGGGAGGAAGGAAAGAAGGAAGGAAGGAAGGAAAGTATCAATTAAAAAGTAGAAATATTTTTAAAAGTAGAAGTTTTAAAAAGTAATTTAAAAGTGTTGTGTTGCTAAGTGCTAGACAACCTCAGAGAAATATAGATCTAATCTAAATCCTAAAGAAACAAAATAAAACCTTGTTAAGACCACCTGTGACATATAAGTACTAAATATGGCAGTTTGGTTGTCTATACACAAGATTACTTCTTAAACTTAAAAAACTGAAATCTGAATATTGGAAAATGACAACATAACACAGTGGTAAAGCTCCCTAACAGCTTAAGTTCAATGCAAGGAACCAACAAAAAGTTATGAGGACCAACCAACTCTACAGAGCTGCCCTCTAACCTTCACACATATCCCTGACTTGTATAGGCCCCATCAATAATTAATGTTTAAAATGCAAATATTTACATAAAAATTAATTTTTAAAAAGTTACCTCATATGTTCCTAGCAATTATATTATAATACCTACAGTAATATGATATAAACTTTAGATATAAAAGATTTACAGAATGGAAGAGCACAAATCAAGGCACTTAACAAGCCTATAATACAAGTTTAAATGCTCAGTAAATATCTTTATGAGCAGCAGCAGGTTACAATCTGTATTGCAAATAGCAATTCAAGGTGAAATGACCTTATAAACTTTAGATGTGGTAGCATAACCTTGCTTTCCACTCTAATATTAGATTAAATGTCAAACTGAAGTTTTTGAAAAACAAACATGTCAAAGAGGACTTTCAAATGTGTTCAGTGGATTATATTGTAATTCCAAAGGACATTAAATTTCATTACAATAGTGGATATTTTTAAAGACTCTTTGAAGGCAAAAGACAGTAAAATAGAAATATGTCATGTGAATACCAAAGTCGAGTCTCAAGATGGAAAATGGTCACAAGACACATTTCATCACCATCCAAAGACCAGGCGTTATTTTCAGTGAGTAAGCTATAGAACCAGTGATATCATTGAGGACATTTGGTGAAACACTGATCTCTCTCTCTCTCTCTCTCTCTCTCTCTCTCTCTCTCTCTCTCTCTCTCTCTGTGTGTGTGTGTGTGTGTGTGTGTGTGTGTTGGGGGTGCCCCATTCTTAAGGATACATACAGCTCCTGTACATTTTTTTCCTTTCTTTTATTTTGACATTACAATATAATTCCATCATTTTCCCCTACCCTTTCTCCCTATAAATCCTGCCCTGTACCCCTTTTTGCTCTCTTTCAAATTCAGTAGCCTAAAGAAGAAACAACCATGAGATGCAGACAAAGAAAATATTATTAATACTAAAAAGAGATCAAGGGAAAGATGACATATTTGACTTCATTCAGATAAAACCTCTGGTATGGTCGAGTCTATATAACCAGAGAGAACTAGGAAGGGACGTGTTAGTCAAATTTGTGGGGAGGAGTTTAAAGGGAAACCTGAAAGGGAATCTTAGTGGACAAGGGATTTTGGAGTTTTTTGTTTTGTTTTGTTTTGCTTTGTTTTATTTGGGGGCATGACCTGAATGTACCTTACTGAGTGTGTGTGTATGTGCACATGAGTGTATGTGCATGTGTGCTTATATGTTTGTGCTTATGTATGTGTGCTTATGTGTGCTCATATGTGTGTGTTTGTATATGTGCTTGTGTATGTGTGTGTGTGCTTGTTTGTGATTGTTGCACTTTTTATGACATCTTAAAGGTTCAGTCATGCTGTCCTAAGTGACAGGATTTTTCTCTCTTTTGTAACAACATTTTATCTGGATTTATTTCTTCTAAAACCTGCTTATTCCATTATTATCTGTAATAGTTTCATTTGAGATTGTCTTTGGACTTTATGCAGAGTCTCATTTCTGTTACAATTCAATGCAAGTTTCTTCTTTTTGCTTTCTAGTGTTCATGACCTCTGTGTTTCTCCTTACCTGTTGCACTAATGTGCCCCTGTAGCATATTATAAATATAAGTGATAAGATTCCTGTCTTGTTTTGTAACCTAAAAGGAATGCTTTCAACATCTGACCATTAAATATGTTTCCTTCAGGTCTGAATCTTAACTGAGAAATCAGAGAAAAGAACTTCCACATTCTCAGTGTCCAGAAGTATATCTCAAAATCATAAAACGAGCTGGATTTTCATTCAAATTAAAAACTCTATGGACACATTTTAATCTTGTGTATATGTGCATATGTGTGCAAATAAATCATTTTCCCTCATACTCTGCAAATGAAATTCACTACATAACTATTGTTAATCTTAAGTGAAGCTTCTGTTAGGTTAAGTCAAATTGATCATATTCATGTCTAATACAAAGCTGGCTTTGCGGTCCACAGAGTTCTTGAATTCGTAGGAATGTGGATGGTAGAATAATGGAGAGAGGAGAACAGAAGAAACAATAGTTGTTATTTACTGAATATTTAGTTTCATTAATGGTGTATGTATGTGTGTGTGCATGTGCATATGTGTGTGAGTGTGCATGCATGTATGTGTATGTGCATGTATGTGTATGTATGTATGTGAGTTTATGTGCATGGTGTGTAGGTTGTATGCACATGGGTTGAGGGGCAGGTTTGTGTGTGTTTGTGTGTTTGTGTGTGTGTGTGTGTGTGTGTGTGTGCGCGCGCGCGCACGCGCGCACTAATTGGGTCTGGAAACCCAAACCTAAGAAAACACTTAGATGTTAGAAGTTGTGCTATGTTGGGTATTCTTGTTTCTCAAAAAAAAAAAATCACTTTATTGATAGAGAACAATAATTTAATTGATTTCCACCATAATAAAAACCTAAAATACATGTTAATACTTTTGTAGCAAGTAAGGTGGATGTGTGAAGAGAAATAAGAAACTATTAGTGGGAAATTGGAACACAGCAAGGAAATTACTATGGAGGACTACAAAAAATACAATTGTCTGATGGCAGTAGAAAGGTTAAGTCACTGAAATGAAAACGTACAGAAAATACCTAGTAGATAGACCATTTGGCCAGAGAATTCTGAAAACAATCTAAACAGCCCAGCTAGGTTTACTGGAGCTCTCAATCTTGCTCTGGTCAACTGTGTGTGCTCAAGTGATCACAGCTAACATTAGCTGGAGAGCACAGTGGCCCAGGGAGACTGAAAGAGTTCCTAATCCCCAGAGACAGGAGTCATTACTTAGAATCACCATCCTCTGGGGTGCTTTGTTACATAGAAGCAGGTAGATTACAAGGAACATCAACAAACAGAAACTAGAGGGCTAGTTTCAGGACACTGGTCTCCAGGATTTATCTTTCAGAGTCAAATGGAAAGATCTTTGCCTACATTCTAGATCACAGACACAACCAAGTTCTAACAGGTTGTAAAAAAGGAACAGACAGCGGTGAGTAGGGTGCAAGTTGAAGCGATTAGAAAGCCCAGCACATCAGAATACAGTAAGAGGTAAGATGAAGTCAGTTGTGTGTATATCTCTGATAATTCAGACTAGTCTGGAAGCACCCACAATTTTAACGTCTTCTTTGTTATTACATTTACTTATTTTCTTATTATGCCGGCCAATTTGTATCAACTTGAAAGAAGAAAGAGTCCTTTGGGAAGGGGGAACCTCACTTGAAAATATCCCTCCACCAGATTAGGGTCTAGTGTATTTTCTTAATTAGTGATTGATGTCGGAGAGGGCCCAGCGCATTGTGGGTGTTGCCACTTCTGAGCAACTTCTTGAGTTCTTGCCCTGGCTTTCTGGAGTGATGCACTATAAGCTGTAAGACGCAGCAAAACCTGTCCTCCCCAAGAGGCCTTTGCTGTGCTCCATGTTGTTTGTGCTGTACTGCCCAGGATGTTCCTGTGTGTGGTGATTTGTTCCAGCAGTAGAAAAGCTAACTGAGACATTTATTAATTTATTCCTGTCTCATTCTCTGTCTGACTGTCTCTCTCTGTCTCTCAGCCTCCCTGTCTCTGTCTGTCTCTCTCTTTCTCTGTGTGTGTATGCCTGTCTGACTATGTCTCGAATCCTCTGTAAATGGTGGTGGGGCATGTGTGTGCTCTGGAAGTATGTGGAGGCTGAACAACAACTTGTAAGATGTTCCTCTCCCTCCAGGGAAGTGAGGCTCCCAGGCTTGTCCACACGTTCCTTTTTCCAAGGAGCAACTTCACTGGTCCCATTATTTAATTTCTAAAACCATTTTCTGTCAGTCATTAGACCAGGGAGTAGACCACTGGACTCAATTCTCGTTTCAATTTTTGCAAATTAAACAGGAAAAAGGAAGTAGATTATTTGAGACATTTTCCCTAAATGAATTCATTTCTTGTTTCCTCTTTTCTTTTTATCATTCATTCACAAAATTTGTTAATATACAAAAAGCTCATAAAATAATTTGACTTTCAAAAATGATTTTATGATGTTCGTAAGTCACATCATATAGTTCTTAGGCGAAAAAAAAAACCTTATAAAAAACATCCCTCTTCTGTCTCCATGCTGAAGGATGAAGAGCAATATTCTAGGCACACTGCAAGCCTGGTAGCATCCTGCAGTCATTGGAAACACACATTGGAATGAGTCCATCTCATTCTCTGATAGTCTCTTTCACCTGCTTGGTTTGCTCTGAGAAGGAAACATGGTGCTGCTTAGTAATACTGCAGTGTTTTTGTAGATTATGGCCAGCGCAGGTGAGCCACTGTGGGGGAGGAGCCACTGTGGAGGAGCCGCTGGGGGAGGAGCCATGTGGGGGAGGAGCCTCTGAGGGGGAGGAGCCACTGTGGGGGAGGAGCCACTGGAGGTATGCCCTAGTGAGTTCCATTGGAATTACCAGTCTCTTCTAACTTAGAATGTGTCCTGAGAGCTGAAATAAAAGCAGGTCCTAGATGGCATGGTGTCAACCCTTCCCCATCAGATGTCGTGGCATTTGCAGTGTTTTATCTATGTAACCTATAGCACTGCCCCTTCCTGCCTCCTCAGTGAGGAAAGGAATCGATTCTGCTTTAGCACATGTTAGCAAGAACGCGTTTTTGATGGTTGAATGGTTTTTTTTTTTTTTTAAGGTTTTTGTTGTTGTTGTTGTTTTGTTTTGTTTTGTTTTTATACACAAAAGAAAAGAAAATCAAATGCACTCAGGAAGAAAGATCCAAAAATTTCATTTTATGCTTTGCCTATTTGGAAAAAAAAAAAAAAAAAGACATCACAACAGCTTTTTTTTTTCTTACAGAATATCTCATTATTTATGAAAATAGGCCCTAAGTCAAAAAACAAAACTAGAGAGTACACAAATGTCAGGTAAATAGCATATTGGACTTATCAATAAAGAACATTCATGTTAATATGATCCAAAGATCAAGAAATACTGTGACAGGATTGTGGAGGGAGAGAGAGAGAGAGAGAGAGAGAGAGAGAGAAAACCAATGAACCAATTATGGTGTATTTACTGGTCTAATTGCTTCTTGAAATGTTCTTAAAATATTGAAAATTAGGCATGCTCTAGGACTGGATGTACTGGCTAGTTTTATTTATGTCAACTTGACACAAGCTGAAGTCATTCGAGAGAAAGAAATCTCAACTGAGAAATTGCCTCCAAAAGATCAGGCTGAAGGCAAGCCTGTAGGGCATTTTCTCAACAACTGATTGAGAAGGATTTAGCCTCTTGGGGTGGTGCCATCCCAGGACAGGTTATATAAAGAGAGTAGAAAAAAACCTATGGGGAGCAAGCCAGTAAGCAGCACTCCTCGATTGCGTCTGCATCAGCTCCTGCCTACAGGTTCCTGCTCCGCTGGAGTTTCTGCCATGACTGTCTTTCAGGATGAACTCTGATAAGATAGATGGGTTTAAGCAAGGCAAACCCATTCCTCGCAACTTGTTTTTCTTCTTGGTGTTTAAACACATTAACAAAAACCCTAACTAAAACTCTAGAGTTGGGTATAAAGTCTAAGATAGACTTAACAGGTAGGAAAAGGTAAGACAATATGTATCCCCTAATCTACTTATTCCCCAACTTAAAATAGAGAATATATTTCTAAAAATAGGTGTTACAAAATAAATGTCTTAGTTTGGTAAATACTTTAAGTTATGCTTACATTTTAGGAAAACTTTTATGTAATTACATACACAGTTTAGAAGATACCATTTTGGAAAGTGCAGTGTCCTGACAAAGAGGAAATTTTAAGGAATATGCCATTAGGATAAAGGGAACCTTCCCCAAGGTCATGAGGTAGACTTACCTTTACCGGCTTCACAGGGTATAATAATTAATGCTGTCTGTGATCAATGCAGAGCTTATGCCTCTACCATGACTCTCCCATTTCTAATCTGTGAGATCAACATCTGAATGAAGCATGTAGAAACCAAAAGTTCAATGACAAGAAGCTAATCAAACCAATCAACAAGAAAATTTGATTTTCAATACAGGAAAAATGCATTTAATGTTAGCTTATTGGAGTTTCAGATGCTGCACCCTCTTGAAAAATGCACAGAAATTTTACTAAGTGAAGAATGGCATAAACTCTACTCAAGATAAAAAATAGGAAATGATAGTATTTAGTTGAATGTGAAGAGTATTATAAAAATCTCATATGTTCAATATTGTAATGTATTGAAACAAGAAGTTCAAAATAAATTTTGCCAATTCAAAACCATAGCTCTCATCTCAAAGAGAATAACTAGAGTTTATTCTAGAGCCAAATATGAGTGACCAAGTAACACAGTCAGGTTTACGTCCAAAGTCCACATTCCAATGTGGTAATAGTTTTGATTAAATTTTTGTAATAGAGACAGAAAAAGTCATAAATCAAGTAATTTTTCAAATAACTTGTCAGGGACACTAGATAAGATGGTTAAAACAAAGTTAAATCCTTTTCAAATCTGTTAAAGGCCCCGTTTGATGCTCTAAGCCTTTTGGTTTGTAAAAGCCAGTGGTATGTTAAATAAATCCTTTACAAAAGGTTTTGTTCACAAGAATGCTAAATCAGACAGAGGTGGGCAGCAATGGCTTTTAACTGAACCAGATACATCAGAAGATATATTCTAATTAGATTCTGGAAGCGGGATATCCCAACCTCTCCACAGTCATTGAAGTTCTAATCAGTTTATCACCTTTGCAGAGGGTGGTCCTCTTCAGAAACTTCAGAAATGTAAGGTGTGGTCCTTTTCAGAAACTTTCATTTGCAGTGGTCATAATTTGTGTGTGTGTGTGTGCGTGTGTGCATGTGCGTGTGCGTGTGTGTGTGTGTGTGTGCACGCATGTGTGTGTAACAGATAATGATGAAGATGATGATAGATGACAGATAGATAGATAGATAGATAGATAGATAGATAGATAGATAGATAGATAGATAGATAGATGATAGCTAGTGATGGGTATATAGAATGTATTAACATTTGCTACCTATACAAAAAGTACATGAGAACATCAGTCTTTACTTAAGAAATATCTCTTTATTGGCATTCACCAGATAACAAGGTAGAAAATACAACATATTCAGGTAAATGGTATACAAGATTCAAGAATTTAAAACTACTCATGACAGCGTAGTACGAAGACAAATAAATGGCAGGAAAGGGATGCATGATGAAAGTCTTCCCTGTGCAGTGTAGCTTCAGGGAGAAGAGTAAGAACAGATCGGAACAAATACATTCAAGTGTCCTCAATCATGAGTAAGTCCATGAGGGAGGAATGCTCAACATCAGCTAGCACAGATAGTGACAAGAAAAAGTCAAAACAAGAAAAAAAAAAAAAAGACATGGGTAGAGACATAACTTACCATCTCAATTCATGGCTTTTAAGACGTGCAAGAGCACATTTAAAGGCACAGCCATGATGTCAGTGTCCTCCTATAAACAATGTTTGGAAGATAACTTGATTATTTAAATAGTCAGAAGAGTATGAAATAACTTGATTATTTAAATAGAAGAGTTTGAAATCACTTATTGCTAGAAATATAAAGACCATAAATTGTATGTCTCATAGACAGATAAAGGGGAGCTGAATGTAATTGAATTAGTAATACATAGGCTTCCATGCCTTGGAGCTAAAAGATCTTCTGGTTGGGATGTTGAAGGGATTTTCAGGGAGCCCCTAGGGGATTGGTTCAGACACTAAAATTATGGTGGCTGCATATTTTTACAGACTGTGTGCTTTCTTCTGATTTTTTTCTCATAACACAGTGAAAATGAACTTGTTCATGATATGAATATTAAGTTTTCCTTGACTACAATTCTCTTAAGAGTAGCCTGTTGGGGGCCTTTGAACACTTCCAGCTTCTGTGGAGACCTTTTATAATAAACTGTGTTTTCATGTTAAAAAGAAAACTTCAAAAGGAGGTGTTAACATAATTGAGGAATGATAAGTTTGACAGTAAGTGTCATTATCAGAGTTTCACTGACAGCTTTTTTGAAGTCCAAAAGAGAAAAGAAAAAAGAAAAAAAGAGAGAAAAGGAAAAAAATACTTCCTACATAGATGCAAAATACTTAGAGTGTTTAAACAATTTTAAACCAAATGCATTCATATTCTGCAACAGCCCCTTCATTCTGAAGGTTACTAGAGAGAAATGGTTTGCATGAGATTTCAGTTTTCTGTTGAACTATTGAACAAAGAATCAGGGGAAAGGCAAGCGTGTAAAGGATGAGATGAAAGATACAGATTTGAAAAGCTACGAGCTTTCTGTGGAGCTGTGCGTCGTTGGCATTCTACATGGGATCCACACCACCCACTCTCAATGTCATTGCCAAGGAATATGAAGAACACAACTCAATTTGAACCTGGGAGAATCCAGGTTTAAACAACCAGATTTATGTGTGTGTGTGTGTGTGTGTGTGTGTGTGTGTGTGTGTGTGTGTGCAAATTTACTATCAACTACGGATGTATTTTCCAGGTGAGTTCTTGCGAATTCCCTTCTTTAAAAGTATCACATTCCTTCTTTGCCAAGTTCCCTCCTAAGAGACAGACTTTGTGAATGATTACTTCTCTTCGAGTTTTCTAGAACCCTGAGTTTTGTTTTATAAACATCCCATGAGTTCAAGGTTCTTAAAAGGTATGAATCTCAGATTTGGATTGCACAGAAAATAATCATGCCCATATCTGAAACTTTTACTCAGTGGTGTGTTCGTGGTTTCCTTTGGTTAGTTTTCCTATTGAGCAAACTGTAGAATGTTTTCTAAGCTCAGGGCTGCATAATGGCAGTTGAAATGCAGACAACTGACTATCACATTTGAGAATGATCTTCCTCCTCAATGGTTAGAAGCCTAAAAGAAGGCAGGGAGGCTCTGAGTATCCTTTAGGGTTTGACACATCCATGTTTGGAAATCCAACATGTGAAGCTGGCTTCTAGTGATCATAAACTAGGTTGCAGTTTTGTGTTAGGACCTTGAAAGCTGTTCAAGAGAAAAGAAAGCTAGAGGGGAAAGTGACCAAGCCAGCTCAGTCAGTCAACAGTGTCTCAAGGGAGGGAGTGAAGATTGAAAAGTCTAAGAAAATTAGATAAAACTGTAACATGACTGGAGGCAGCACCGAGGCTCAAACAGCTTTATTTTACTCCAGCCTGCTTTTATATCATTCTAGGAACATCCAGAAAAACATGGTCAGTTCTTAGATCAATGACAAAGTAATCAAGCAAAGTAGTAAACAAAGAGATCACATTTGAGAGTAATCCAGCCAAGTGGCAAGCAGAAGGATCACAAGAGGTAATAATTAAGCAAAATAGTGAGCAAAGAGACCACCCAAGGTAGTGATTCAGCAAAGCAGTGAGCTAAGCCCCATGGTCACTGCTTCTAATATTCTTATCTGAGCTAATTACTTGTCAGAGCCCAGTGACAAATGCCAATTTTCTAGAAGTGGCACCAAAAGCTCTCTACAGAAAAGGGATCTACAAAGTGATTGTGACCCAAACTCAAGAACATTCCACTGTAAGTCCCTAAAAATTGGCAAGACTGGGTGTCTGCCAGAAACCTACTGATATCTACAAATACTTCCCTTAGATGAGATCTAGAAAGTATACTTCAAGTGAATTCTATCCAGGAAAATAAAATAACTATACTAAAATGTGAACCAGATGAACCATGTTCTAGAAGGAAGAGAAACAGATGCAGACATGACTACTGCACTGGGAGTGTAGTGAGAGGAGAATAAAACAACTTAATATCTCAGAAAATCTCAATATAGGGATATGGGTAAATTTGATGAGTTATAGACAGATAGATAGATAGATAGATAGATAGATAGATAGATAGATAGATACATACATACATACATACATACATACATACATACATACATACATACATACATATTGGAGACAGGGTTTCACTGTGTAGCCCAGACTAACTAAGGTCTTACTGTGTAGACCAGGCTAGCTTAAACTTACAGAGGTCCACCTATCTCTACTTCCAGAGTTCTGTACAAAGGAGTATGCTACAATGCCCAGCAGAATATTTTGTATATATATATATATATATATATATATATATATATATATGCCTTTGACAATAATTTAATCACAAAGAAATAGTGAGAGATCTAGAAACTAATATGAGAGAATGTGACAATTACTCAAGTGGTAACAATGACAAAATATGAAGTGATAAGAAAGGCAAAACCAGAACTTACTTGGGGGAGGAAAATAAGTGAGTGACTCCTGATGCTCTGATTCTCATATGTAGGCTTTGGACTCAGAAAACTGAACTTTAAACATGTTAGTAGGAGTCACACAAATTTTACATCATTCTGATTGCTCAAAATAGGACAGGATTCCATGAGAGATATTGCAGTCATCATCAGAAGAAATTCATTCAAAAGCTTGTTTTTCTAGAAGTAGGTATCACAGTAGCACACCACAGTGCCATATGTAAAAGTCTTGAGGCAGCTTGGGAGTTCCACTTGACCCTGACCTAACTTGAAGACTAAGAGCATGCTTTGGTAAGGAGTTCATGAGGAGTAAGACACCCGTTGATCAGTTCCAACCTTAGGTATTCTTCCCAGCCTATGCAACCACAAAGAAGGACTGAGAAACTAGAAAATATCATCCTAACTGAGGTAACTAAGACCTCAAAGGACATGCATGGCATGTATTCACTAATAAGCAGATACTGGCCAAAAACCAAACCAAACCAAAACAAAACAAAACAAAACAAAACAAGTTCTGAATACCCAAGATAGAGTTCACAGAACTCACAATTGTCAACAAGCTGAAGGGCTCAAGTAAGGATGCCTCATTTCCACTTGGGAGGGAGAAGAATGCAACCATAAGTGGGGAGGGAGGAACCTGTGAAGGAAAGAGGATGAGGGGTATGGAGAAGGGAACATGATCAAGTATTGGGTGAAGGGAAAAGACTGAAATCTCTGAGGCCCAGCAGAAAGAATGGAAAAATGCAACTTTGGGAGGTAGGAGGTTGGGGGGACCCTCCATAATATACCAGACACATGGGAAGTGAGAGACCCTCAGGACTCAAAGAGAGGGACCTTAGATGAAATGCCCTACAGTGGGAAGAGGGAACTTATAGAGCCCACCTCCAGCAGAAAGACAGTGCATCGAGTGAGGGATAGGGTTGCTATCCCAATGTCAAGACTCTGACCCATAATTGTTCCTGTCTGAAAGAACTGCACAGATGGAAATGAAGAGGATCCTGAGGACAAGAAGGTCCAGCAACAAGCCCAAAGGGGAGGCCCCAAGACCTGATACTGTCACTAAAGCTATAGAGTGCTCACAAAAAGGAACCTATCATGACTGCCTTCTAAAAGACCCAACAAGCAGCTGAAAGAGTCAGATGCAAATATTTGTACCTAACCAATGGACAGAAACTGCTGACCCTTTTGGTTGAATTAGGGGAAAGCTGGAAGAAGCTGAGGAGGATAAATCTGGTCCCCGGGATCTCTCAGATACTGGAACACCAACCAGACAGCATATACCAGTTGTTATGAGGCCCCCAACACATATACAGCAGAGGACTGCTATGTCTGGATTTAGTCAGAGATAATGCACCTAACCCTCAAGAGACTGGAGGCCCCAGGGAGTTTAGAGGTCTGGCAGGGTAGGGGTGTGGAGCAGAGACATCCTCTTAGATACAGGGAGGTGGGGAGGAGGTATGGACTGTTGGAGGGTGTGGGACAGTTGGAGGGTGAACCATGAGGGGAATAAAATCTGGAGTTTAAAACAAACAAACAAACAAACAAACAAATAAATAAATAAATGGGAAAAAAAGAAGTTATAAAGTTCAGGGCTCTAAGCAGTGCAGAACAACACCATCTCCCAGGGCTAAGAGAAGAGATACTTTCATGAAGGAGATGACTGGAGATGAGTAGAGAAACCAACAGCAGTATTTGTAGTAAGCTGCTGTAAGCAAGTATCAGTCGTAGAGATGTGCCATTGCATGCAACACTTATGAACGTTATGTTTTACAGAATTTGTATTTACGTAGATGTATGCAGAACAAATGAAATTTAAAACTTATAGAGCTCCCTATGAAAACAATTTAGTTTTATCCTGATTTTGAATAACCACTACCACATAACTCAGCAATTCCAGTTGTGTGTGTGTGTGTGTGTGAGAACATTTCTTCTCAAGTTATGTTCATGTATGCATATCAGGCTGCATATACCTGAATGTTCACATTAGCAGAAGCCATGATTTCCAAACTTAGAAAAAAAGAATGTGAACAGTCATATTCATACGTGACAATATTTATATTTATTATTGATAACAATAAGTCTTCAGATGTTTTAGACTCATGAGAAGAGGATAGAGTAGTAGAATGTAATGAACTAATATTTAAGCAGTTTAACTACAAGAAATTTAAAGTAATTGAAGATACAAGAAAATGAACATAAAGTTGAAAATGTAATAACCCTCGTGTTGTATATACATGCACACATTTATATAAATCCATGAGTCAAACTTAAATTGCATGATAGAATAATGAGTAGGAAAGGATGAATTTCAAGTTTGAGCCTAAGAGTATATCTCAATAGACAAAAAAAAAAAAAAAAAAAAAAAAAAAAAAAAAAAAAAAAAAAAAAAAAAAGGAGAAATAAACACAATGGACTAACAGTGGGAGCATAGGCAAATGAAACAGACTACAACTTTGTTTTTTTATTACATTGAAAGTTCTTTTCTTAAATTTTTTATTAGATATTTTCTTTACATACATTTCAAATGTTATCCCTTTCCTGTTTTCCACTCCCCAACCCCCCTATCCCCTCCCCTTCCCCCTGCTCCACAACCTACACACTCCCTCTGCCCTATCCTGGAATTCCCCTGCACTGGGCACCAAGCCTTCACAGAACCAAGGGCCTCTCCTCCCACTGATGTCTGACAAGGCCATCCTTAGCTACATATGCAGCTGGAGCCATGGGTCCCTCTATGTGTACTCTTTGGTTGGTGGTTTAGTCCCTGGTAACTCTGGTTCATATTGCTGTTTCTCCTATCAGGCTGCAAACCCCTTCAGATCCTTGGGTCCTTTCTCTAGCTCCTCCATTGGGGACGAGGTGCTCAGTCCAATGGTTGGCTGAGAGCATCCACTTCTGTATTTGTCAGACACTGTCTAGGAGACAGCTATATTGGGCTCCTGTCAGCAAGCACTTGTTGGCATCCACAATAGTGTCTGGGTTTGGTAACTGTGTATGGGATAGGTCCCCAGGTGGGACAGTCTCTATGTTCCACTATGTTCATCGCAGCCTTATTTATAATAGTCAGAAGCTGGAAAGAACCCAGATGTCCCTCAATAGAAAAAAAAATGGATACAGAAAATGTAGTACATTTACACAGTGGAGTACTACTCAGCTATTTAAAACAATGAATTTATGAAATTCTTAGGCAAATGGATGGAATTGGAAAATATCATCCTGAGTGAGGTAACCCAATCACAAAAGAACACACATGATATGCACTCACTGATAAGTGAATATTAGCCCAGAAACTCAGAATAACAAAGATACAATTTGCAAAACACATGAAACTCAAAAAGAAGGAAAACCAAAGTGTGGATATTTCGATCCTTCTTAGAAGGGGGAACAAAATACCCATGGGAGGAGATCCAGAGACATTGAATGTTCCTATGAAAGATGAAATGGGATTTTATACTGGAAGTTTATCAGGAAATATATCTGAGACAAACACCACTTGTCTGCAAGTAGATATGTGGAACCCCATTAGAAAACCATTGATTTCTGCCAGTTAGGAGTAAGGCTCTAGTTGGAGCTGTAGTACTGGGTGCTGTGTTCATTTAAGGTAGAGCTGACAAAAAGGTACGCATGCTTAAAACTCACTGTTAGTAAATATAACAGTGAAATCTTTGACTTCCTCATGGAAAATAAGTATATAGTAATCTCCTAAGCGTGTGTTTTCATAAAAAACTCATCTCTGCAAATGGACCTGCTGATCCTAGCATCTATCCACCTATGCGAACTCTAGCTGTTCTCTCAATGATAGGAACTCCTTTTTAAACCAGCGTCCACTATAATTTTCAAAGTGATCCCAATTCACAACTCTCATCTAAATTCCAGTAGCCTAGTGAGAATGAAGTCTTGAAGACTGCCTAGGGGTCATAAAGCATGTGGTGTCTAAGGAAAAGCAAAATGAGAGAGAATATTGCCTTAGACTCACTAGAATAGGGAGGGTGGAGACAGCAATGATTTTCTATTTCAATGGATAATTAAAAATGTGTATATATTGTCTTTTTCTATCTTGCCAATGATAACACTGTTAAGGGATTCAGTGTTAGAAATAATTATATACAATTCTGAAATTACTGTAAATTGTGAATAGTAAATTTAAAAAGTTGTTTTTAAAAAAGGCTACCTTATGCATGCCTTTACTGTCAGCAATGGAAGATGGAGGCAGGAGGAAGTGTTGAAGAACCATCAGCTCCATAGCAAGTTCAAGACCAGCTTGGGCTCCATAAGACATGGGAATAAAATCAATTAATATAATTAATCAGTTAGTCAATTAAAAATAAAAAGACTATCTTAAAACATTTTCAAAAGATAGTAAATATTAAACAGGTATACACTAAAGATATATTTATAAAATTGATGTTAGTCTTTCATTAGTGAAATAACATTACATATATTGATTCTTTTGCCTATATTTGCAAAATTATATCCTTGAAAGTAAATCCCATTAAATGTGGAATGACATTTGGTGTTTTGTTTCATCAAAGACATGTTCATTAAAATTATGCTTCTACTCCTTCTGGGAGTGGCCAAAAATGAACAAAACAAATTTTGACAAAAACATGAAGCACCAGAACAACCTTTAGGAATTTTGAACATGCAGCATGCTAATCTATGTACTTGCTGCATACGTGGTTTCAACCATGTCACACCTTAAAGACTTTGAGTCAAATGGTAAGACATGGCAAAGGACTGACTATCACTAGTTGATATTCTGTTGAAGGAGGAAAATAAAAAACAACAAAACAACAACTGCAGAAGCACATTAAAGTGTCCTAAGATGAAAATTGTGATTAGTGTGAGGACCAAGTAGAATCATGCTCTGAAAGATGACAAAGGGAAGAAACACCTCACTTGACTGGAGGATAAATAAACTATGACCTTAAAGACAAATGGGAGATAACTATTTCAAAGGGCAGAAAAGAAAGCATACCAGGCAGAAGAGAAGGGCTGTAAGCTTAGAAGGCGATGAGCCAGAGAAGGAAATGCCACCATTGTCTGAACACAGAGGTCTGGAAATATAGCCATTCCACTTTACCATGCACTGGTGCAGGACAGTTAGTGAAAGCATGAAGGGCAGGTCTTCTACTCAGAAAATCCAATTTGAAAGCTTTAGAAGGCACTGGAGAATTTGCACTTACAGGTAGTATGTGGGTGACAGGAAGAGGCTCTGCTGGTCCAGAAATCCTGTGGTATCGAGACATCATACACAAGGGCAGATGGCTGAAAGCTTTAAGGTATACTTAGCAACTGGATCTACATTATGAAAATCAACAAAACACACTGAAGCATTTTAGCTGATTTATTACTTGCTGTCTCAAAAGCATCATTCCTGTGCCTTAGCTCATGGATAAAAGCCCTGGACTGTTAGCAAGCCAAGATTAGCAACCTAAGGTAGGGACATTGGTGACACAGACCTCACACTGGTGCAAAGAGGCAAATGTATTGACTAGCATGAGTTTAAGACTGAACACAGTGATGGCTTGGGGCTGCTACTGGGGACCAGATGCTTGACAAAACAACTTAAGGAGAGAAAGGATTATAAAACGTTCATGTTGGCATAACTTGATGCTTTAGTCCATCAGAGTGAGGAAGTAATGATAGCAAGAGTATGAAGCCACTGGTCACATTGTGTTGTACCAGCAGTCAGAGAAGAAAGGGGGGTTGGGCATGCTGCTGTTCAGCCCGCTTTCTTCAATTCAGTTCAGGATTCCAGCCCTTGACAGGGGGCCACTCATACTTAAGGTGTGACTTTTGTGCTCAGCTAAACCTTCTGGAAGCTCACTTATACACATTCCTAGAGATGTGTTTTCACGGTCATTCTAAGTCCAGCCATGTTGGTAAGAAAAGAGGGAGAAGCTATACCAGTATTTCTGGCTCTCATAAAGAAAATGAGATACTTCCCCCTGAAGTTGATTATACTGAAAGTTCAACCATGACTACATTAGGAGCTGGAGAGCTGGCTCAGTGGTTACAAACACTGACTGATTTTACAGAGGCCATTAGTTCACGTTTAATCACACATGTGATGGCTTTTTCTCCTTTCTTCCCTTCCTCTGTTCCCCATCTCTTCTCTCTCCCCGTTTCCTTTTCTCTCTCACATACACATAATCATTCTACTGTTCCTAATGTAAAATAGTATTTTGTTATTTAAACCTACATTGTGTTACTAATAATGTTATTATCTTGTTACTATATCCATTGTCCAACCTTTGCATGGAGATGTGAATCATTTGCTAAGGTTCTTAGCATGTTCCATTAGAATACCATAGTATTTTTTTAATTATTGTTCAGTGACAGCTCATGATACATCCTCAAGTGTACTTGTATATGTTGGCTTATATGTCAATGAGAATTTTTACTCTTTTTGTTTGTTTGTTTGTGTTTGGTTTTGGTTTGGGTTTCTTTTTTTTTCAAGACAGGGCTTCTCTGTGTAGCCCTGTCTGTCCTGGAACACACTCTGTAGACCAGGCTGGCCTCAAACTCAGAAATCCATCTGCCTCCCAAGTGCTGGGATTAAAGGTGTGCTCCACCACTGCCTGGCTGCTGCTATTTTTACTCTTTAATCTGCCATCTATTTGCTTCTAATTGTACAAGTCCTAAAATGATATGTAGCAAAAAATAAAAAATAAAAAAAAAATAATAAAAACCTGTCTCTTTTCATTTTTAGATTCCAACTTGGGGGTCAGTTTAGAACACATTTTTCTGATACCAAAATTACATGAATATACAACTTTATCATATTACAATAACTCATGTACTTTATATTTATCTTTCAAATTTTGAATCCATCTGGTATTTATTCTTCCAAAATGCAATTTAAAAATTTTACATATTTATTTTTTACTTAAAATCTTAGCCAGTTCTTAAATACAGTGCATCTCAACTTCTCTTTAAAATGTTTCCATGTGACGTCAGATTATAAACTGACTCTGCTGCTTTGGATTTTTTTATGTCAAGTGAACATTATCATGCTTTCCGAAGATCCCACACAGGAAATGTGAATGGTTCACTCTAAGTATGCCCTTCACTCTTTTCCCCTCTTTCGTTGAATTCTAAAATTGAGTAAGTAAAGCCACTTAGAAAGTTGTCCTAGATTGTAGGTACCTTGTCTGCTCAAAATAAGTCGTATGGAATACTGTCTCTCTTCTAGTTATCTGGTAGCAATTAGTGGAGTGTCCAAATCCAATCAGTACACCTGAATCTTGGCATACTTAGAGTTTCTTTTTTCCCCTTAGGAATTCTTTGGAGTAACTATGTATTGACTTTAAAAATGATACACATTTCAATTTTAATATCGACATATATTAATTACATTTGATAATTGCTCTCATGTCTTTTGCACAAACTTACATATTTTATTTAGAATTTTAAATGTTTTTCAGTTATATTTATCACTGTTGCTCTGTTTTCTTCTTCCTTCCTTCCATTAAACCCCTTCCTTTGCCCAACTACTTTAAATTCCGTGAGCATGTGTACCTTCCCTGAGTATACACCACTATAAAAAGGTGACAACAGTGCCCTTCCTCCCTTCCTCCACCAAACATCAACTGTGGATAAATCCTTAGATAACGGTGGTCCCCTGAGAACCACCCCGGTTATGGCAGAGCAGTGACAGGTACAATCCTGCAGATCTTGTCTAGCAATCACAGCTGCTGTTAGTTCAAGAGTGCAAGTCATTTCAATGCTGTGAAGTTCACACTCCAAACTGCTCCCCGTCCTCCCCCACCCTCTTACATTCCCTCTGCCTTACCCTCAGAAATGTTCCTTGAGCCTTTTTGGTAGAAGTATAAATGTCCCATTCATGACTAGGTGTTCACCAGTTACTTAATCTCTGTCCCTTGCCTGGTTATACAGTTTTGCAGTTACTTATGCAGAGAAGATTCACTGATCTAAGTTGATTCCAGCACTATTCTATGGCACAAACATATTACTTAGAAGGTAATTTGTAGGCACATCATGTCTATGTAACAAAACAAAAGCAAAAGTCTCCTCATTAGGGCCTGTGATCTTCCCAGTTATAGACATTTAAGCAGTTTTACAGTACCAAAATGTGAATGCCCTCCAGTGAAGTGTTTATCAAATACATTCAGCTTGTTTACCCCTATATTTGTGATTATTCTACCAATGATGCTCATCTTTCCTAGGTGGTTGGTACTGTTGCACATAGGATCCCCTGATGAGTAAGACTGTTGACAACAATTCTACAGTAGTAGGAATAGCTCTTTCTGGCACTGTGAGGGATAGCCAGCAAATGAGGGAGGTTCCAGCTTCTAGCTCCCAGTTCCAGCTATATTCCTCATGTCCTGTGACCAAGCCATGCCATCTCCTCAGTAATAAAGTCTTGCCATCTACTTATGGTATACAGTTTTGAGCAATTGAAACTGCCATATATGTTTTTGGAGTTCTCAAGCATGTCAATGTTTAAAAACTCACAGAAAGGTAGCCCTATTTGACAATGGCAACAAGATTTTCATTCGTTACCCTGTGTCTTCTTGGAGCAAGCATTCTACATCTACATACCTTTTCCCCAAAGGCTTTTATTTTTAATTTTTCTATTGATTACTTTATCAAATGTCAGATTTTCCTGTTGCTTTTTCATTCACAATTAATTTTGTTTGTGTTTGTTAGTTTTCAGTCATGTAGTATAAGCTGGAATGGAACTCAATATATAGTTAAGGCTTCTTTCAAACTCAGACTCCTCTTGCCTTTAATCCAAAATGCTGGGATTGTTATACCTGGGTCAACACACAAGACCTTACTATTTTTCTTATTGTGCACAAATAAAGTCATTTTTTCATGTTCAAAGGGTCATAGAACCTAAAAAATAGATGGAGTAGTTATATTTACAAAGGCATGCTGTATTCATAATTTCTTTACTTTAAAGGTATTACATTTAAATTTTCATAGCAATAAGTAGATGCTTATATGTCGGAGAAGCGTTCATGTCTATGAAGCAGGGTGTGAGAACTTGTTCTCTGCCCTTCCCCCTTTGGGTGCTATATGTATCGTAATTCCCTTGCATCTGTGAAATATATCGACAAACTTGGAGTATTCCAGTTTTCTTTCCTATCATAATACTGCAACAAATACTCAAAGCGACTGCTTTCATTGTACTTGCTCCTGCAACAAAATCAAGTCTTCCTTAATACAGTAGACACACAGGCTGCATCAGAGCCTGGACTTACTGCATTCAAAACAGAGCCATGTGGTGCCTGGCAGCTGTGAGCTAGCTGTATGGAACTAATGGTACTTCTCTAACCTCACCTCCTGCCTTGCTCAGCTATGTGATGGCCTTCATACTCCCTCGGCACAGCAGGCAGTCTCTGCCCAAGTATCTTAAGACATCCTGTCTGGAATACTTGCCTCTCAAGCCATCATGAGTTCTTCTTTTACTTCTCAAAGGATTCGTAAAACATCATCCATAGTCTTTACCTGTCCATCATGCTCCAACTGATCATGTCCTTAACTCTAAGTACAGTTGCAACATCATCTACTTGGCTCGTGAATACTTCTCTGTTTGTGTGCTGTGTACAAGTTACACCTTTTGGATTCTCTCCTTTTGCCTAGGAAGATACCAAGCTCTGTGCCTGTTGCTTGTTATTTACATGAACCCACACTCTTGGTACTAAAACACCAAAAATACACACTGGAGAAAAAAAAATCATCTTCAACAAATGATACTAGGCAAACTAGGTAAGCACATGTGGAATGAAACTAGGCCTCACTGGGCAGGAAACTTGATTCCAGATGAAGCAAGAATCTCAATATAAGACCCTGAATCTATTTCCAGAAAATGTCAGCTGTATACCTATCGGTATAAGGCAAGAACTTTCTGGTTAGGCCTTTGGTAGTACAGGAATTTAGACCAACAGTTTGTAAGTGGCACATCATGAAACTAAAATTTCTATACAGTCAAGGACACAACCATTTGAGTGAAGAGGCAAATTAAAGAATGGGGAAAAAAATCTTTGCTGGCTATACATCTGGCAGAGGATTACTGTCTAGAATATACAAAAAAACCCACAGAAAATGAAAACAAAACAAACAAAAATAACTCAGTGGGAAAAATATCAGGCATGTAACTGATCAGTGAGTTTTAAAAAAAAGGAAATAGAAGTCATTAGGAAGTTTTTCTTTTAAGTGTGAGACATCTTTAATTATAAAGGAAATTCAAGTTAAAACTAGTTTTGGATTTTATCTTCCTCTAGTCAAAATGGCCAAAATCAAGAAGAGAATTCACACCAAATGCCTCTTATTCTTTGCTGTTTTATGTTCCTGATCTATGCTTTTCTTAGAAGCAAATTAGCACATAGTTTTCATCCTACAAACATTTCCTTGAAATACTCACATGTGTACATGATAAACAGAGAAGATGCAATATTTTCCATCCTGATAATCTTCAAGTATAATGTGCATTTCATTTACTAGCCCTGATAGGGTATCAGCTTTTCCCATCCCTAATAACAATTAATACCAACCATTCTGTTATTTGTCTACTTAGCCAACATAAAATCATTTTGATTTATCGGTTTGTTTATATTCCATTAATTACTTGTTTGTCTAATTTTTTCAAAAGTGAGAAATGTAGTTTACATGATTTCTTAAAGCTCTTTACATATTTTAGAGTAAATCTTTTTATTGCTGTATAATTTTTAAATATTTTCTCCTGTGGAATGGATGATTTAACTTTACCTGAGTTTCCCTTTTAATGATGACATTTTTATTATTTCTTTCTCAGATATTCTTTTCCATATGGATTTGATCTTGAATACTTTGTATTAAACTCCAGGTTCAAAGGTAGTTTTTCTACACTTGATCTTTGCCAAAAGGCCAAGAAGTGATGGGTATTTTTTTCTTATAATGCTTCTACTCACTTGTGCTTTAAATATATCTCTTACATATTCTTGAGATCTCAATATTCTTTCTGTGAATAAAGGATGTATGAACGGCATGATATGGATTCTTGGCTACTTTTTTTCAAAAATTGAGAGATTATTTCAAAATAATATCTTACAATATACTTAAAGCCACTAGTTCCAAGTGTTCTAGAAAGAAATACTTACTATCTTGTTCAAATTACAGTCCATTATATTTTATATCATAAAATATATTTATTAATTCTTTGAGAATTTTGCACAATATATTTTGAACATATTTATTTACTTTAACTTCTCGCTTTGTTATCTACTCAAACATGCCAGCCCTTAACACCTAACTCAGAATTTTTTTTTTTTTTTTTTATTCTTCTTTCTACATCAAGTCCAATTTGTGTTACCCAGCTAAAGAATGAGTCCTGCCTTGGGGTCAGCCTATGAAGAATCACATCATCATCACTACTACCACCATCACCACCATCACCACCTTCACCACCACCATCATCAAAACCAGACAAATAAACAAACCTAAAACAGGCTCTGAGAGGAGTTGCCAGATGTTAACAGCTCCCCAGCTAATGGTTGAGTTTCGGATCTTTCTTCTCACCCTTGGTGCTGAGAGTTATGTCTGTCAGGAGATTGTACAGCTCTTGTGCATTCTGACATAACCAAGGAGAGTCCATATGTCCTTGACATATCTGGAAACTACTGTTGTCTTGACGCTATCAACTACACCTGGCTCTCACGATCCTCCTGTCTCTTCTTCTGAGTCTTCTGAGTCTGTGAATATCCAATTCAGGGATGAACAGTCAGGGTTTATTTGGTCTCTAAAGGGTTACAGGGTCTCTATAAGTTGCTATCTACTGCAAGAAGACGTTATGCCGTGGTCTAAAGGTGCAGCGGCAAGCCAGTGGAAGTCATTTATCACTTTCCTAAGTGAACATAGTATTTTAAATTTTTTAAAGAATTTTGCAAAGATATATTTTCCCATGCTTGATTCTATGCTCTCAACAAGTAAACATGCACACCTTCATAAAGCCCAACTGGCTATTACTACTTTGATTTTTCTGTCTTTCTTTCTTTAATAGGCTTGAAATATCGATTAACATTTACAGATTCAATTCCAAGCACTTGCCAGAGGTGAAGGAGAGCCTAGAGTGAGCTCTCCATGCTAGTCAGATTCTAAAGTGTGATGAAATTCCCCACTGCGCCTGTCAACTTATCCACTCCATAGGTCATTTCCCACATGGCTCCTGGTGTTGAAAGAAGCCATTTCCACTTCAAATATTTCATAGACAATGGAAAAAGTGATGTGGCACTAATATTGTGTTCTTTGCCCTGCTGTGGAGAATTGAATAGACTCCATTCAATAGTAATGCTCTTTTGAGAGAGGTGCCTTATCTGCCCAGGATTCATAGGCAACTCCAAGGTCGTGTTTGTTTTCTTCTTCGTTTGCAAGTTGTAGACTTCTGGGGATTCGGAATTGACTCACCATAAAAGTCATAAGCACTCCCTTCAATTTGTTGATTCTACACACTTACTGCCCCCAGCCATATGGGAGCCTGGGTTCTACTTCTTTCCTTCTAATCAATTGTCTCCCAAATGCCCCTGGCTGCTTTGTAAAGACTGTAGCTCACAAAAACAAGACTTCACTAAGTAGCACTTTAATTTCTCCTATTTTCAAACTATTTATTTATTTATTTTTCTCACCTTTCTAAAAATAAATAAACCATACAGTTAGAGTTTTATTTTTGAGATATGTTTATTCCGTCTATTAATTTAACATGGCATAAAAACATTATGCACTAGATTGTTTGACTATGGTAAAAATAATGGTAGTCACACAGAAAGAAAACTGAGTTAAGATATAGATCCGTCTTTGGGATATTTATAAATAAGTGAAGGAGATTTTCACCTGGGGGCTTAACTAATGTTACTTGTTTTCAATTGAGTATAGTTATTTCTTTAAGAGAGGAAAAATATTAATAATCAAAATAAGTCAGATTTGTTTTCCTGGAAATAGCCTAGAAGGGTCTTTTGACCTCCTGCTACACAGTCAGATTTCCTCAGATTGTGTATGCATGTGTCCGTGTGTGCCACAGCCATCTTTCTGAAGAAATAATTAGGAAAGATTCAGAGATGTTCTAAAATTAGTCTATATTTCCCCTCTTTTACAAATATGTACTGAATGCAGACACCGTGCCAACAAATTCAAGTATCTTCAGTTTAATTGTCACAGTTTTCATAGACTGAAAGTTAGTATGAGATTCTTAAATTAGCACTGATTTATGGCGTTCTACTTGCTATACTAGCTGAGCCAAAGCGCTTATACCTATCTCTCTCAAAGGGGTTTAAAGCCTTGATATTCTCTCTCTCTCTCTCTCTCTCTCTCTCTCTCTCTCTCTCTCT
>NC_034605.1:5199132-5218332 GCF_900095145.1 Mus pahari | reverse complement strand
TCTCTCTCTCTCTCTCTCTCTCTCTCTCTCTCTCTCTCTGTGTGTGTGTGTGTGTGTGTGTGTGTGTGTGTGTGTGTGTGTGTGTGTGTATGTGTCTACAGCAATGTCAGAGACATAGTTTCTGCAGATGCAGCCCCCTTATGTGGCAAAGCCATCAAATCGAGATAAAGGTTATTGAGAGACATTGGCTAAGTGACATGAGCCCTTACAAACAAACGGATCTTCATAAAAACTGCTAAGTGATTGGGTAGAAAAGATAAAATTGTGAGAAGGTTTTTTTTTTTCTTTAAAGACCCACTTTCCTATGTTTAAAAAAGTAACATCACTTAGATGAAGCAAAAGAATAAATGGAAAAGACATAAGACTAGCTAATTTTAGATATTGGCCCTTTGAAATGTAGTCTGCTTTGAGTCAGAGAATGCGAAGATGCTGTACCCCTAATATTGTCATGTGGTCTGGATTCCCTATGTGACAAACCTTAAAAATTATGAATACCTAGTCCTCACATGGTGGTGCTATAACGGGTGGTTATGGAAGCTTTAGAAAAGGGACATAACTGGAGGAAGTAGACTCTGAAGAAGATGTTCCAGGTTATGTAATCCCTAGCTATCTATCGCCTATGCTGTCTGTGTCCCATTGACCACAGTATAAACAGCTCATCTCTATCATACCCTCACCTAACCCTGATGCTCTGCCTCATAACAGTCCTAACAGGCATGACTTGAACCCTCTGACACTGTGGACCACAATAAATAGCTTTTCCTCTGGGGTGTTTCTCTCAGATGTTTGGTCATTGAAATGAGAGGGAATGAGAGACAGTTTGATTGCCTGATTCCAGTCTCTCCCGTCCATAATGTTTAGCATGAAATGCATATGCCCTTGGCTTGGGCAGCAGTACTTCAAAGGAATCTTTGTAGGCTTGCTTCTACTGAGATGAAACATTTTGTCCCAAATAAATACTGATTAAGCAAAGGAGATTAGAAATACCCAATTAGCCTCCAGAAGCAAGGCAAAAACATGCATGCCCTGTTCCTAAACCTCCTAAACTGCTAATGTCAAGAATTGGATATGTGCACCAATATATTCTTATCATAACATAACAAGCAAGCAAAAACACAAATAAACAAATGAACCAATAAAAAAAAATTATCAAAAACTATCAACCTTTCCTGGGTGTTTCTTCCTTCCTGTGTTTCATATCTGGGGTATTTTTGAACTTATCTATAATACAGTCAATGCAATTTTCAGCTTGTTGACATTATCAGAACCCAAGTCACCCCTGGCTATAGTTATGCTGTGGGCATGAATCCTAACTGTCTTGCTGTGGGCAAAATTTTCTAAATAGGCTACAGTTGCATGATTGGGCATAGGGATATAAATCAAATATAATGAATGCAAATTGCTCGTGTCAAGTGTATTTAGCCAGGAATAGAATACAAGGTGGAGAGAGCAGGGCGCCCCCATCTTCCCAACCATGAGACTTGTTTTGTTCTTAACTAGTTTCAGATATAACTAAGTTCTGGTACCTCGTGGGGTGGTCATGGTAGTGGTAATTATGGTGTCTGAGGAAGCTATATTTCAAGATGTATAATCTTCTCCAAACATTCAGTTACTACTTATTCCTATAGCCCAGGGCAATTATCTTTTCCCCTTCATATCTAAGTCTCTTCATGCCCATAATCATCAAAGACAGAAATAGATACAGGTCATATTCTGAGAAGCAAGGAAGCACAGAGAAAAAGAAAGAAAGAAAGCAAATAAAACTACCATTAGCCACACAGTAAGAAAGCAGGCTTGCACAGTGCTACAGTTTGGGATTGTGAAGCCATTACTCTAGCACCAGCTACACATGATAAAGCAGGCCAGGAGGACTCTGTGTTAACGTATTTTGCCATGGGTGGTTGTCTCAGTTTGATCCAAGTGGCAATTTTTATGTATCTCCAAATAATAAAGAACTGTTTCAGAAAATCCTTTATTCTGCACTTCTTTTAAAAACATTTTTTTTTAATTGGATACTTTGTTTGCATTTCAAACACTATCTCTTTTCCTGGTTTACCCTCTGCAAACCCCTATCCCATCCCTGCTTACCCTGCGTCTATGGTGGTGCTCTCCCATCCATCCACCCACTTCCACCTCATCAACCCAGCATTCCTCTACACTGGAGCATCAAGCCTTCACAGGACCAAGGGCATCTCCTCTCATTGATGCCACAATAGGCTCCTTCAGCTCCTTCAGTCTTTCCCCTAACTCCTCCATTGGGGTCCCTTCTGCTCAGTCTGATGGTTGGCTGTGAGCATCCACATCTGTATTGGTCAGGATCTGGCAGAGCCTCTCGGGCGACAGCTGTATCAGGCTCCTGACAGCTGTATCAGGCTCCTGTCAGCAAGTTCTTCTTGGATTCAGCAATAGTGTCTGGATTTGGTGTCTGCATATGGGATGGATCTCCAGGTGGGCAGTTTCTGGATGGCCTTTCCTTCAGTCTCTGTTCCACTCTTTGTGTATTTCCTTTAGACAGAAGCTTCTTTTCATAGATGTGTGTGTGTGTGTGTGTGTGTGTGTGTGTGTGTGTGTGTGTGTGTCTGGGTGTATGGGTGTACATGTAAGAGTCAGCATAAAGATACAAGAGGTCAAGAGTGAATATCTATCTTGATTACTCTTCCTGTCACTGTTTGAGATGAGATTTCTTGTGAAAATGGAAGATCACTGACTCAAGTAGGCTACCTAGCTGTTACAACTTTTTTTAATAAAAAAGGAAAATTATTTTAATTTATAACCTGTATGTATTAAGATTATATTTTGTTTTTTAAAAATGGGTAAACAAATACCCTCTTGAATGAGGCTGTTTTTCTATCTTTTAAAAAACTTTTATTAGACATTTTCTTCATTTACATTTCAAATGCTATCCCGAAGTCCCCTATAGCTGTTAAAATTTAAGGATCCATTTTTTTTTTTTTTTTTTTTTATTCCCCCAAACCCAATGCTCTTAGAGACATGGGCTTCTCATGTTTTACTCTTTGGTCTGGAGCTTGCTATGTGGATCAGGCTGCCCTTGATCACACAGATATATCTCTGCCTCTGCCTGAAAAGTGCTTAGTTTAAAGGCAGGTGCCACCAGACCCAAGCCATATCTGTTTCTGCTGGAATCTGAACTCAGGTCTTCATTGCCTACAAAGCTTGTATACCAAGGAAGTACTTTTCAGACTAAGGTAACCTCCCAACCCAGAGAAATACCCATGTTAATCATTGCAAACGATGCAGAGAGCTCCCTGATGAAGTATGGATAATCCTGAAACAAGCGGGTATCTGTAGGAATTTTCTGAGATTTTATTATATGTCTCCCTAAAAAGAGGCACTTACAAAACATCATCAAAATTGATTGGGCCATGGAACTTCTTTTTATTTTTTCTAATGAAATATCAATAAATGTTTCACAACACATTTTTGTTCTACAGAACAAACTTTAGAAAATGTAAACATAATTCATTTACAATCACTGTTTGATTTCACCTCTATGAAACTGGAACAAGGCTGCTCTGTAATGTGTGGGATTTTTTATTTTCTATTCTGTGCTCATCCTTTTCTTCTTCTTCTTCTTCTCCTTCTCCTTCTCCTTCCTCTTCCTCTTCATCTCCTCCTCCTTCTCCTCCTCTCCCTCTCCCCCTCCCTCTTCCTCTCTCTCTCCTTCCCCTTCTCCTACTCCTCTTCATCCTTCTAATTCTCACTTTTCTTTTTAGTTTCTTAAGTTATTTTTGTATTTTGTTTAGCTGAAAGAATTTACAATCTTCTATTTTATTAGTGTAAGAAATTAGTGTAGTTTTATAGCATTATAGAAGGGTTAAAGATCATACTTAACCTTGGTTATTACACCTCTCCACCTCTCCTAGGGCGGGGAAAGGCGCTGGAATGCCGGATCAGACCTGGGGACTGGTCCCGGGCGAACACCCCTCCTCGGGCAGGGAAAGGCGCCGGATGCCGGATCAGGCCCGGGGACTGCTGCTTGGTTATTACCAAGATGTACAGAGGTTACATATGGAAACTTTACATGAATTATGAACCAATGATAATCCTAAAATGAAATCTTAGCACAAAAGCAAACATCAACCAAATTGAGCTCATTTTCAATGAGCCTACTAAGTGAACCTAGGAAAAAACTGGATCAGTATGATTTCTTCAGTCCCTTACCTTTCTTCCATCCCTCAGCTTTATACAGGCTCTTGCTATTTAACAGACTGTCTTCAACTGAGCCACCCATGTGATGAACACTGTCACTGCACTTTCTTACTTGACAGACACAGATTGAGGATTTTAAGAAAATACTGTGTTTCTATTCCTTGCCTCTCTTGGGGTGTGAAGAGTAGGAAAGAAGAGGACAAATTAATCAATAATAACATAAAAACCAGTATTAAAGAATATATCATAAAACTCTACTGAACACTAGAATTGAAACAAAGTGCTTTGCTTCTGTAAGAACCTCTTAATAACAATGTGTCTTAGCCAGACACTTGCAACCTTTCTGTTTTTCCATAATGGCTTAGTTTTATTAAGGAATTACTGCCACACATCACAAAATCCACAGATAAAAACTGTCTGGGAGCCTGACATGAAAGTTATTTGAGAAACCAGGAATGCAGATGATAAGGTGGCTTTGGTGTCCCTGAACAATGTTGGCATCTATTATAGGGGTGGGCAGCAGCTGGGGTCTAAAGCTTTTCTTCCAAGAAAGCCGGCAGGGACCCATCTCTGGCTGCAAGAGTCAAACAGACATCTGTGCTCAAAGTCCAGTAAAGCCCCAAAATATTGCCTTTTTTGTTAATGTGAGAATTTCCAGTTGTTTTTGTTATTGTTGTTGTTGTGGCTTCTAATAAAGAGATGCAACCATTCCTCACGGTCCATAAATCTGGAAGTTATATAAGGCCAAGAGGGAAGAAAACAAAAATGATCAATTCTAGAAATAGTTTGAACAAAGTAGTTAAGTAGTTAAGTTTCCTGACTCACTGTTACACAATTTAAAAAAATTAATATGTTAATTTTCAAGTCTCTCACTAGACAGATCAAAGTTGAAAATTTTTTGTTGTGCTTGGCTTTGATCTTGTTATTGTTGTTGTTCTTGTCATTGTTGAACATAAAGACTGTGGAATTGCAGATATAGCTCAGTCGTTGAGTGTTTACAAGAATGCACCAAGCCCCAGGCTCCGTCTCTAAAACCATAAAGCAGAAAATGTGGCACATACCTAAAGTACCAACACTTAGTTTGAGCTTTAGAGATAAGAGAATCAGAAACTTCAAGTTATCCCTTGGCTGTATCTTGAGTTGCAAACCAAGTGAGTACCTGAGTAAGCTAATCAATTAAACAATCAAATGAAGATTATTTTTAGAACAATAAATGAAAAACACTACAATTACTTAATCACTTAATTAAGTAAACATATATAGAACTCACAATTCTTAACTTATAATATATCTATGAGAAGAATATGTACATAATAAAACACTTATCTAATTACAACAGTAATGCTATGATTACATTAACATCCCATAAAATCACAGTTAAATTTCTCAGCAAAGTGTAAAATCGCAGAATCTTTGAGATGAATGGATGGGAAGACACAAAAGAGAGAGCTCAAAAAGCATTTGGGGGGCATTAAAAACAGCATATTTAGTGATATATGATATTCTGCCATGATCCATATATCAGCTATGATCTCATATATATAAAGGACATGCATTTCTTGGATTATTATATCCATTGTTTCTATTATTTTAAGGAGAATACGTATCCTAATTTCTGTAAACAATGTCATGTATAGATTAGATGCTGATTTCTTTCCCATGTAGCTGTCATTTTCTTCATGTCTTTTGAATGGATTTCTTGATGAGTTTGCAATGTACATGTCTACTCCAATAAACATTTCTGATACCTATCATTGATGTTGGTTTGCATCTCAAATCCCCAAATTTTAACTTGACAGTTATTTTTCTTCTCTCTTAAACCTTGAATGCATTTTTTTTTTCTGATGACAAAAAGTAACTTAATTGATGTACTTTCTCCAGAATATATCCTAGAACTGTTTTGAATTTTCTTTCTCATCTAAAATGGTCTTTCAGGGATACATTTTTTTTTTAACTTTTTTATGTTATTTTTTTTATTAGATATTTTCTTCATTTACATTTCAAATGCTATGCCCAAAGACCCCTATACCCTCCCCCTGCCCTGCTCACCAACCCACCCACTCCTGAATCCTGGCCCGGGCATTCCCCTTTACTGGGGCATATGATCTTTGCAAAACCAAGGGCCTCTCCTCCCATTGATGGACGACTAGGCCATCATCTGCTACATGTGCAACTAGAGACACAACTCTGGGGGTACTGGTTAGTTCATATTGTTGCTCCTCCTATAGGGATGCAGGCCCCTTTAGCTCCTTGGGTACTTTCTCTAGCTCCTTTTGGTTTGTTTGCTTGCTTGCTTGTTTCATGGGCTGACACACTCTTTTGGACTTAGCTACCCTTTTGTAGGTGTAATGGTTTTCAATGCCTTTCCTTCCTTATGGTAAACATTGCTGAAATAGTTGTTTTTAATTGTATGATATGGTCACTTTTTAGGCTGGAAAAACCCTCCAATTAAAAAACAAAACGAACAAATGACAAACAAAAAATAGAAAACCAAAAATAAAACAAAGCAAAACTCTTATTTATAATTCTAAGAATTCTGCTTAGCATTTCCATGTGTTAGTTGAGGAAGCTCCACTGAGAATCTCCATACTTCTCTACACACTTGTCTACTGTAAGTGATGGTTGATCAGGGATCACTTATGGTGGACTCGGGGTCAATCTCCTGATGAGTCGCAAAGCTCATTCAGGCCTCCCAGTAGTAGCTCTGCCCTACAGACCACATGTTCTGCCTTGCAGACTCTCCTCTCTTCCTCAGACAGAGGAGACTAAAAAGGGTGAGGATTTGGGGTACACCTCCTTTACTTATATCAGTCTTCCTTTATACCTCTGTCATTACATCTGTAATCCACACAGAAATCGTTTTAATTCTTATGTGCTGTAATTGACCTGATTAAACAATTTTCCTCTGGGAACATTAGTTGCAAAGAGTTTTGGGGTCACACTGGGAAAGGGTTTCCAGTGACCCTGAGGCAAATCCTCCCTTCAAGTTAGAAAACAGAACTTGGCCATTGTCCCTCTTTCCTCTGCATCTACTCTTTAGTGAGCCCAATATTTCTCTCATCCTCAGAGTGATGTGTAAAAACCTCATAAACTGCCTCTTTATCTATTTTTGTTAACTGTGACAAGGGAACAAACTCAGAATCTCTTACTATTTGTAATATTTAGAGTGAAAGGAAGCATTTGTCCCAGATTCTTTCTTTATTTCCATAGGCTAAGGCATCCATAGATTGTCCATGAGGGTAATGCTGCATTCCCCCAGCAGAGGGGTAAAATTCTATTGACTATACACTGTCCTCATCAGTGTTCAAGGTGATTTACACTGAATTGCCTGTAGAGTCCCAGAGGTTGTACCATCAATAAGAAATGCATTTATAGGTCCCTGCCTCTCAAAACTCCAAAGGTAAAGATCCATAACAAAATAAGCCATTTGGAGTCTTCATGGCTTTAAAAAAAATATTCGAAGAGAGGTAGCTTCAGAAATTAGCATCTGAATAACTGTGACTGTGGATAACCTCAAAGGAATACTGTTCACAGCTGCCAGGTGAATAGGATGCCAGCAGTTTAGAGGGACTGAAAATAATTGACACCTCCTTAGGAAGCATTGAAGAAACTAGAGCAAACACCTGCCACTATTCCAGGAAAAGAAACATTTCTGAAGAATCCCTGCTGCCCCATCACAACTTCCGTGTATCAACTCGGACCTAGAGACTCAAGGTGCTTGGGTATGATCTCCTATGTTTTATGATGCAGACCACCATAAAAGATGCAATCCATCTTTAGAGGGTTCCATGATGAAAATAAAACAAACAAACAAACAAACAAACAAACAAAATATTGCAGTTCTCAAGAGTTCTCAAGATTTCCCTACATTTCTTGCCAAGAATCACCACATGAAAATTAAGGAGACTGGAAGAAGACACGCAGGCCTCTATACCTACAAACTAGCTCTCAGTTCCAGCGAGTCATACAACCTCTTCTCATATGGTGTGAGTTTATGTTGGAGGGTTATCCATTTTTCATTGCTTAATGAGTGCAATTAAACTTTGTCTGAAGTAGCAGCTAGAAATGTAGCTTGAACTTAAGTAAACCTTAGTCTTGGGAGAGTATCTACCCAGAATAATCAACCGCCAAATAACACTGAAGCACTAAAACCCAATAGACTTGGAGAATTCAAGTGGTTTGTTTGCCACTGAATATCTCAAAATTAGGCGATTTATATGGAAGTGAAAAACTTACCTCTAAAAATAGATAACCCAGGCTGGAATGGTGGCGTGGTCAGTAGAGTGCTTTCTCTGAAAACATAAGGACCTATATTCACACTCCAGTACCTACATAAAAAGCCATGTGAGTTCATGCACACCGTTAATTCCAAACCTGGGGAGTCAGGGACAGGAAGATTCCTGGGGCTTGCTGGTAGTAAGCCTAGGTGAATTAGTGAATTTCCAGGTCAGTCACTTTTAGTATCAAAACATAAAGTGGAGAGCAATGGAAAAATACACTCAACACTAACCTCTGGTCTCTACCATACACACACACAGACATGTGCACACAAACACACATGCGCACGCGCGCGCGCACACACACACACACACACACACACACACATTGCACATATGAACACAACCAAAAAACAATCTGAAGTTGATATTTATCAGTCTGGATAGGTGGATGCTTACTTTTGTGGTTAGTATGGATGTGTGTCTGTGTGTACATATATTTGTATACATTGCATATGTATATACATTTTAGGTGCCAATATAAATTAAATAAATTGTTATGGACAAAGTTCATTAACAACAAGTAGGAATATAATAGTTGTCAGACCCCATAAGCTTTGTAGGTAAATTTGGTTCCTTAGAGAACCACATTTCTCCAAGAGAAGCAATCTACTTTATGCACTTTTACAGTGTTCTCAGCTCTAGAATTTCCCCTTCACTTAACAAAGAGGGCAGCAGCCACAGCAATTACAAGCAGGGGCATTACCATCTAAGGTTATGGTCTTCAGTAGGGAGTTATTCAACACTCTGTAACTGTGCCCCAGATCATGACTCAACGAGTCTGTGGTGGGAGCAGCAATCTGAGTGTAACAAGCCCTCCAGGGAGACTCGGGCCCATTCAAATTGAGAACTACCGGGAAGCATCCATTCACCCTCTGACTGCATGTGGCAGACTGTGGTTCTAATTCAGCTGGATTAGTGCCCATACTAATGTCAGATTGGGAAGCAGAGATCGAGGTAGCAAACATGATCAATCTTGACAAAAGGATGGGCTGGAGATCTTTTAGTTGTGGGCTGTGTCATTGCTCCTAGCTCTTATTGTTCTAAGCATTAAAGAACATAGAGGCAGGGAAGAAGGCTGTCAGTGGGGCATTTTTCTTCAAAACACTTATTTCCATCTAAAGAAGCCGTGTTTCAAAAAACGTATGGTCATGATGTTGAAACAGGTTTATGATTCCCAGTGTTGGAAAGACAAACAGAATGGATCTCTGAATCTGGCTTGCCAGCTAGCCTAGTCTACTTGGCCTGTTCCAGGCCCCAAAGGGATGCTACTCAAGAGAGAGACGAAAGCACCTGAGGAAAGATATCAAGATCATGCCCTGTCTTCATGCACACATGCAAACATACTTACATGTGAATGTGCCTACATATACATGCACATGTGTTCATGTGCACACATATACACAAGTACATACATACATACATACATACATGTGCATACTTATGTTTGAGTACATACACAGAGAAGAAATCAAATTAATATGGCAGCAAAATATTAGGTTTTTAACTTTAGTTTGATCACTTCCTTAGAAAGGTTATTTGACAGTTTCATACATTTATGTAATGAATTTTATTCATTTCAGTCTCTCTCCACGTTTCTCTGAGTCATCCCCCTCCCCCAACCTACTGGAATCCTTCTTATCAACAAGTCCCCTCATACCTTCATGTCTTCCTTTTACATGTGGCTCTCTACATTAAATTGGAATTCCTTGCCTAAGCATGAGCAGAAGGTTCTTACTGGAGCAAAGGTAATTAATCAGTGGCTGCATCACGGAAGAAAACAGTACCCCCTCCTCCAAAACCATCAATTGCAAAGAGTTCCTTAGAGGTAGGCTTCAGTGGCCCCTCCTTTAGTCATGCTGAAATGTTGAGGAGCCTAATCTTGTGAAAGTCTTGTACAGCAAACTCACGGGTGTTGTGGTCATGCCAAGTGCAGAAGAAACATTTATACTACATATCTCTACATCCTTTTTTTGTTTCCTTTTTTTCCTGCCCTTCTTCCCCTAAGTTCCTTGTGCCTTGCAAGGAGTTGTAAAGATACACTTGCTTTATTTAGGGTGGAACTCTCTTCCATCCCTTATTCTCAATACTTTGGCTAGCTGCGGAGTTCTGCACAAATCATCGTCTGCTATAATCTGGAGCTTGTCTGATGAAGACTGGTCATAACACTAATATATGAATATAAACATGGATATTTGGAAGACAGTTTGAGATCTGGCTCTATCCTCAGACAGATGTCAGAATGCTATAAGATCTACATAACTGCTCATGTAGTTTTTATAAGGAACAGATCCTTGGTCTGTACCTTGAGTGTGTACTTGACCTAGTAAAGAGAGAATTTGACCTGGACAAATAGTTAACTTATCCTATCCCAGGATTTAAAAACAAAAATAAACAAATAAAAGCCCACTCTTTTAACCTCTGAGTCCTGCTTTTAAATGGCATGGAAAGAGCAGTGCTCAATGTTTTTGGAGTGATTGTTGAGTATTGTTTGACATATTAGACTTCATTCTTTACAACCCATGATATAAATATAGTGTATTTGTTATATTTTGGGTACCCAACGCTACCCATCTCTAATCCCACTCACAATCTGTCAACGATATTATGGTCACAGAGGTCATTCTAGCTAAAACTCTGTCCTGGTGTGTGCTTTTAGTAGTTCTCCTGGGATTCAGCGGTGTCTATGCAGTTCCTACAAACTAGCACCATCTCATTAGCTTATCCATATTGTCATCCCAACATCTTCTAACTCCAGCCAGCCTAGTCACTTAAGAACACGCCTCTGTTCTTTGTGTCTGATTATTCTGTCAGTTGCCCAGATTGAGTCCCATGGATGGAAGGCAGTCTCCTCCAGGAGTGTTTTCAACCCATGCCATGTTAATTGACTTTGGGAAGAGTTATCTGCATCCACAACAGTCTGTTTCCCATCTCACGTCACATGCAGTTACTCAGGGTAAAACCTGCTAGTGGTTAGCTGTTCTGGGGTTTGGTAAATAAAGCTTAATGTGGCCACCACTTAGCTGCATCGGCTCACCTTGATGAGAATCCATGTGTATCCATATCTGTGGGGTTTTCCTTTCCTCTTTTGAGAAGCAGCTAATATTAAGGCAAGATTTATTTTTGAGAAAGTAAAAAGAAAGGGAAGTTGTAATATCTTTTGTGAGTTACATTCACCCCAAGGCATTTATCATAAAATGTACTTTGTTTCTGATTACATCATTCTGACAGCCAGGATGGGAAGCAACTACGTTGGGAAATTGTCAGAAACAATCTCAAGTGAGAAATGTGGTTCAATTCCATTTGAATGTCAACAATAAAAACACAGGAAAGCCTTCATGAGCAAATGTTCAAACTTCAGGGGAAAAATAATCAAAGGACCAGTTATTCCTATGTACTTGCCTAAAGATCCATAACGTTGTTTGAAGTGCACATGCAGTTGAATGTAGCCTTCTACAAAGCTAAAATGATCAGAACCATTTCAAATATTTGAGAGAAAAAAAATAAGCTTTCTACCACTCCTTTATCTGAAACTTTTTAAGAACAACAGCAGCATTGGAAAATATAGAAATAAAACATTTAGATATATATGTAAGGAATGTGTGTATATGTATATGTGTGTATGTATCTATATGTATAAAAGCATATATACACATATACATATGTGTATATGTATACACAATGCATATATACACACGTATACATAAAAATGAATATATATGTATATGTACATATATGGCAATGTTTTCCCAGTGTTTTTCATGTTGTAATAGGAAAAGAAGAAAGTCTATCAGAGGTATTGGTCTGACTTACTAGACCAGGCTACAAAATATGACTCAATGATAATAAATATGACAGCTCTAGATCATCAATCATTTTTAATAACCACTCTTATTTTAACCATGAGAGTAGGGAGACACAAGTGGGCAGGAAGCCACAGATGACCTTGTAAACCAATTACACCAGTTGAAGCAAACTCCCAAAGGTTTCTCTTTCACCACTGGCTTGTGTGAGCTTTTTATTTCTGCTGTGTCCCGATTATACATTTTCTAAAAGTACATAATGGAATTCAACCCAGCAGGGCTGGAATGTGATTAGACCTCGGTACCATACTGATGAAAACAGAAGACGTGTTCAAAATGACATGACATTTTGAATGAGTGGCAAATGTGGACCCTTGCATGTTTGGCTTCGTGTTTGTTCTTGTTTCCTTGATTCTTAGACTGACTTATTTTCAGTGGAAAATGTGCTTTCCTGAAACAGCTAAGAGGATACTTTGTAGGTCACATGCTATTTCCAGGACCCTAGATAAACAGCATGTGTTGTGGATGAAGCGCAAAGCATCAGTTCTGAATCACTCAGCCCCTGGGAGCTTGGCTCAAGTTATTATCTTTGATTTTACTTTCCAGTTGTTATTAAGTTCTTTCTTTATTGACTACCTTGATGGCTTCTATTCCAATCAACCCTGATTCAGCCACCCATAATCCCTCCTTGAACATTAAAGCTCTAATAGGCTAATCAGCCCTAGCCTTCTATTGCCTGTTCAGCTAAGACTCTGGCCTATAATTTCATTTCACTTCAATCAATTCAATCCAAGAGATGTTTGTACTCTGCACAAAGCCCATGAAGGCCATGTTCATGGTACAATTTGCTGAAAACCCAGAATATTACCTATTCTCATAACAAAATGCAAATGCATTCCTAGGCATGGCTTTGTACATATTTACTTTATATTTTAAGATATTTAGTGGAATTGAAGAGTTTGGGTATTGCATCATTATGAAAACTGTTTATTAGATGATTAGCAGTTTTATTTCTGAGAATGTCAAAGAAAAAAATGTCTTGTCTGTATTACAGCCTAGCTTTGGTTAATAAGGTACTTCTTTTACTAGCTGAATTATTGGATTAAAATTTTTAATATGGAAGATATTAGGGGATCTAAATGAAAGAGCTGATAGTCTTATTTCTATAAAGTTATTTTTCATGTACATTGATTCAGTCAACTAAAACACTGAATTTTCCTGTAAACAAAGCTCTCAGATCTCATCATGCTATAAGTAGGACTATAGGTAAGGCCTGGAATAATTTCTCTGCCTTTTAGATTCTATGTGTACATAGCGTGATTCCTCTTTAGCATACTTACACCTAATCCCTAGATCTTACAAAGAATTGATGATGGAGTCAAATGCATGTATTCATTATTTTTATCCCTGAACCAAAATTGGTATCAATATTACAGACACCAAACTTCTGGATCTATGATTGCACGTTTTCAATGGGCATTGCTGACACAGGCAAGTTTGGTAGTGGTCTTACTTTAAACCTTTATGTCACAAATTATTTTATCCATTTTATCTCCAGCTAAAATCTTTTGACTTCTGGAAATCACAGATTTTCTTGTTTGCCTCCAAATAAGTCAAAGTGATCTCACTTCGACCACTCCAATCATAAACTAGAATTGTTTGTAACCATTATGGACTTACAGAAGCCAGAGGAAAATCTTCATCTGTTACTATCACATTTTTCCATGCTTTTAGCACATAGGCATCTTCTCAGTATGTGTAAAATGCTGCATATGCACAGAGAACTTGTCAGCTAGAAAATGCTTGAGGATACAGGCTTCACTGAAAAAGGATGTGCATGAGCAGATGCTCGTGTCCACACCTCATCAGTTGAGATATCACTGTGCATTTGCCTAAAGAGTAAAAAGAGAACAGCTGAGCATATGTACGAGAACAATAGAAGACAGTGGTACCCAGATTGCTTCAGATAACACAATCCAGGAAAGGTTATAGGAATTAGAAAGAAGAATGATGAACTCTGCAGATTTTTTCATATAGAGGTTTCTTCTGTATGTCTCTCAGATGTGAAACCCCCTCAAAGACTTCCTTAACACAAAAAGGATGCCCTAATTTTCTTTCTCCTATCATAGATTGGATTCATGGGCCCCTAATGTAGGGATTTCATGAATACTAGACTATATAATCTTTGAAAATAAGTAGGGCTAATATGGCAGGAAAAAACATAAAGGAAATGAGCAGTTATTTAGTGTCTGTAACCAAATGGTTAAAAATAGTGCCATCTCTGCTACATATGTACCTGGAGCCATGGATCCCTCCATATATATTCTTTGGTTTGTGGTTTAGTCCCAAGGAACTCTGGGTGGTCTGGTTAGTTGATATTGTTATTCCTATGGGGTTATAGTCTCCTTCAGCCCCTTCAGTCCTTCCCCTCTCTCTTCTATTAAGATGGCCTGGCTCAGTTAGGTGGTTGTCTGTGAGTATCTGCAACTGTATTATTCAGATTCTGGCAGAACCTCTCAGGTGACAGCTATACCAGGCTGCTGTCAGGAAGTACTTGGAAACAGCAATAGTGCAGTTGTTTGGTGTCTGCAGATGGGATGGATCCCTAGGTGTTGCAGTCTCTAGATGGTCTTTCCTTTAATCTCCGCTTCATTTTTTGTCCCTTCTTTCCTTTGGATAGCCTTATCTGGCATCAATGAGAAGGGAGGCACTAGGTCCTGTGGAGCCTTGGTGCTCCAGAGTAGGAGAATGCTAGAGTGGTGAGGTAGGAGTGGGTGAATGACTGGAGGAGCAGCCACATAGAGGCAAAGAGGAGGAGGATTGGATTGGTGAGGTGTGGAGGGGAAACTGGGAAGGGAATATCGTTTGAAATGTAAACTAATAAAATGATTAATAAAAAAAAAAGTACTGTTTCATTTAATCCTATAACATAGTTGCTTTTTCCTCAATTTTTATATAAAGAGTTGGGAACCAGAGTCCCACTATGCCTAGTTCCAGAAAGTTAGCTGATGAAGAACTCAGATATCTCTAACTCTTCATTTGGTGGTGCCACTCCACCACTAATGAACTTCAGAGATACGGTCCTGTTTAAGTGCAGAAAGAAAGTAAACAGCCTTCTAAAAGACAAGGTGACTAGTTAACTGATCACAGTAGGTGCAAGGCAGTAGAAAAAGCATCAACTGGAGTCAGGTGCAGTGCAGGACATATGTGGGGGCACTCAGACCTATGTCTAGAAGGATGCTAGCTTCACTACCAACAGAGGTCCTACTGAGTCCTCGTTCAGTGCCACCCCCAGGAACACAGCAGACTTCCTCACAGTCCCTTGTAACTTCATTCTCCATGTTGAGAGAACACGTGTCCCAGAGGGTCAAAATTCTGTGTGATTCTCTATTACAAATCTTGGGACGATACGCTAACAGATGGCTTCCATGGGCAGATGTTTTCCTCTGTCTTAGGAAGAGCAAACTTCCGGTTCTGTTCACGGTTAGTACAGTTAGACTGGCATTTTTTCACTTGCCTTTCCAAATACGGGCATCTTCTCTTCCTCCACATTTAGTACTCTTGACTCTGAATTCTCCTCACCCATCTTCTATGGGTGCTACCTCTTCTAAAGAACACAAGCAACATGAAGTTTTTTTGCATCTTCCCTGAAGTTTCCACGATGTGCCCACCATCACTCCTAGTGCAAATCTTCTTCTCCCATCTGCCACAGAAGTATTCCACTGGGTCACACTTAACCCCGTAAGGCTTATTTTTTTGGCCATATGAAACTAGCCTTCACTAACATGGCTAGTGTTCATTCTATCCCAGTAGGTCCCATTGCCACTCTTGTTCAGGTACATCACTTCATACTGCTGTAGGAATAAGTAGTTGAGACATCATAGATGGTGAGTGATGCTCTGCTTTTCTAAAGTTCTTCTTTCATTTTCTAATCATGACTGTGATGACCCAGAGGTCAACCTGCTTAGGTAGGATAGCAACTTTCAACTCACAGGGAGAAAAATTACTTTTTAAATGGAAGTGAGTCTGTGCATACTAAAAGCAAGGGAACTAGTTTCTGATTGCGTTTTTTTTTTCTTCCTGATAAAGTGAACATTAGCAATGACATAAAGAAAACATCTCACCTGTGGGAGAAATTTATGAGATAAAAATATGAAGGAAGAAGCTCAATGCCTAGGGCAGAACTAAATTAAAAACTCCAGGTAAAGAAAAATATCAGGGCAGCACCTCCTAAATTAAACTTAATTGAACTAGATTAAACTGAATTATAATTGATTAGGTGAAACCTGACATCATTATGAATCTTAATAATAATAATTAATAATGTTCATTGAACACCTGGTTGATGTGGGGTATAATGCAGTCCTTTCCCCTGAATTTAGCATCCACATTAAGGAGCTAACAAGGCGTGAGCTGCACGATCAAGAGAGATGGATCTGTGGTTAAGAGCACTGGCTACTCTTCCAGAGGACCTGTGTTGAATTCCTAGCACCCACATGGTGGCTCACAGTCACCTGTAACTCTAGTCCCAAGGTACCCAACACACTCTTATGGATCTATGAGTACCAGACACAGACAAGAGTCCACAAACATACACAGAGGCAAAACACCCTTATGCATAAAATAGTTTTAAAAGAATGAAAGAAGGCATAGGTTCAAGGGAATGAGATTTGAGAAAACTCACTGCTTAAGAGGCAGATTTAATCCTGATACATCCCAGAGAACCCACTGCACTCAGAGTTATCAGTAAGAATACCCCATCCTCCACCCCAAGTCACAGAGCTGCTGCTGGGAGCCTGGAGGACTGGGGACCCATCACCCACCAAAACCCTCACCCTCCCAAATACCACTCCCCTTCCTCCATCCCTCCCACTCCTTCCACCTGGTCCTTGCTGCTGGGGAAGTTCTACAGTTGGTCTGTTCCCCTAATGACTCCATATCCTGATCCATTACAGAGGCCTGCTACACTCAGAGCAGTTGAGAGTCCACTAAAATCAGAGCAGTTGGACCTACTGCACTCAGAGAAGTTGAGAAGTTGAGGACCCTCTGCTCTCAAAGAAGTTCAGGATCGGCCGGACTCAGCACACTTGGTCAACAGCTTGTCTGCTCCACTGAAGACCCAACCGTCTGAAGGTCTCTCAGGAGATCTACTACAGCCAGGGCAATGGATGAGCAGCTTCTCTGCCCCTGTGAAGAGCTCCCAGTAGAAAGGCCTCACAGGTGGTCTGATACAGCCAGGGCTGCAAGCCTACCAGGAGACCTAAAACAAGCCAGGGACAAAAGAGGCAGACTCCATACAGTCACCCAGATCAACACCAGGAATATCCAGATGATGAAAGGCAAGCACAAGAACAGAAGCAACAGAAGCCAAAATACATGGGCATCATCAGAACCCAGTTCTCCCATCACAGCAAGCGCTGAATACACCAACACACCTGAAAATCAGGAATCTGTCCTAAAATCCTATCTCATGATGATAATAGAGTCCTTTAAAGATGATATCAATAACTCACTGAAAGAAATACAGGAAAGCACGGGTAAACAGGAGGACAAATTGAATAAAGCGATCCAAGACCTAAAAGTAGAAGTAGAAACAATAAAGAAACACAAATGGAGGGAAACCTGGAAAAGGAAAGCCTAGGAAAGAGGTCAGCAATCACAGATGTGAGTATTACCAACAGAATACAAGAGATGGAAGAAAGAATTTCAGGTGAAGAAGATATGGTAGAAGAGACTGACACAACTGTCAAAGAAAATTCAAAACATAAAAAACTCCTAACCCAAAGCATCCAGGAAATTCAGGACACAATGAAAAGACCAAATCTTTTTTTTTTCCAATTTTTATTAGATATTTTCTTCATTTACATTTCAAATGCTATCCTGAAAGTCCCCTATACCCTCCTCCGATCCTGCTCCCCTATCCACCCACTCCTAATTCATGGCCCCAGCATTCCCCTGCATTGAGGCATATAAAGTTTGCAAGACAAGGGGGCCTCTCTTCACCATGATGGCCGACTAGGCCATCTTCTGTTACATATGCAGCTAGAGACATGAGCTCTGGGGGAACTGGTTAGTTCATATTGTTGTTCCACCTATAGGGTTGCAGACCCCTTCAGCTCATTGGGTACTGACTCTAGCTCCTCCATTGGGGGCCCTGTGTTCCAGCCAATAGATGATTATAGCATTCACTTCTGTATTTGCCAGGCACTGGCACAGCCTCACCAGAGACAGCTATATCAGGGTCCTTTCAGCAAAATCTTGCTAGTATATGCAATACTGTCTGCATTTGGTGGCTGATTATGGGATGGATTCCATAATCCATCCATGGGTGGAGTAGTCTCTGGTTGGTCCATCCTTTCGTCTCAGTTCCAAACTTTGTCTCTGTAACTATTTCCATGGGTATTTTGTTCCCTATTCTAAGGAGAAATGAAGTATCCACGCTTTGGTCTTCCTTCTTTTTTGATTTTCTTGTGTTTTGCAAATTGTATCTTGGATATTCTAAGTTTCTGGGCTAATATCCACTTGTCAGTGAGTGCATATCATGTGAGTTCTTTTGTGACTGGGTTACCTCACTCAGGATGATATCCTCCAGATCCATCCATCTGCCTAAGAATTTCATGAATTCATTGTTTTTAATAGCTGAGTAGTACTCCATTGTGCAAACGTACCACATTTTCTGTATCCATTCCTCTGTTGAGGGGCATCTGGATTCTTTCCAGCTCCTGGCTATTATAAAAAGTCTGATATGAACATAGTAGAGCATGTGTCCTTATTACAAGTTGGAACATGTTCGGGGTAAATGCCCAGGAGAGGAATTTCTGGATCTTCCTGCAGTACTATGTCCTATTTTGTGAGGAACCACCAGACTGATTTCCAGAGTGGTTGTACCAGCTTGCAATCCCACAAGCAATGGAGGAGTGTCCCTCTTTCTCCACATCCTTGCCAGCATC
>NC_034605.1:5183514-5199121 GCF_900095145.1 Mus pahari | reverse complement strand
GGTGCCATGAGGTGCTGAGAAGAAGGTATATCCTTTTGTTTTAGAATAAAATGTTCAGTAGATATCTGTTAAATCCATTTCTTTCATAACTTCTGTTAGTTTCAATATGTCTCTGTTTAGTTTCTCTTTCCAGCATCTGTCCATTGATGAGGGTGAGGTGTTGAAGTTTCCCACTATTATTGTGTGAGGTGCAATATGTGCTTTGAGCTTTACTATAGTTTCTTTAATGAATGTGGATGCCCTTGCATTTGGAGTATAGGTATTCAGAATTGAGAATTCATCTTGGAAGATTTTACCTTTGATGAGTATGAAGTGCCCCTCCTTGTCATTTTTGATAAATTTGGGTTGGAAGTCGATTTTATTCGATATTAGAATGGCTACTCGAGCTTGTTTCTTAGGACCACATGCTTGGAAAATTGTTTTCCAACCTTTTATCCTGAGGTAGTGTCTGTCTATTCCCTGAGGTGGGTTTCCTGTAAGTAGCAAATAGTTCAGTCCTGTTTGTGTAGCCAGTCTGTTAGTCTATGTCTTTTTATTGGGGAATTGAGTCCATTGATATTAAGAGGTAGTAAGGAAAAGTAATTGTTGCTTTCTATTATTATTTTTGTTGTTAGAGTTGGAATTCTGTTCTTGTGGCTGTTTTCTTTTAGGATTGTTGAAGGATTACTTTCTTGCTTTTTCTAGGGCATAGTTTCCATCCTTGTATTGGTATTTTCCCATTATTATGCTCTGAATGCCTGGATTCATGGAAAGGTGTTGTGTGGATTTGGTTTTGTCATGGAATACTTTGGATTCTCCATTTGTGACAATTGAGAGTTTTTCTGGGTACAATAGCCTGGGCTGACATTTGTGTTCTCTTAGGGTCTGTATAACATCTGTCCAGGATCTTCTGGCTTTCATAGTCTCTGGTGACAAGTCTGGTGTAATTCTAATAGGTCTGCCTTTATATGTAACTTGACCTTTTTCCCTTACTGCTTTTATTATTCTATCTTTATTTAGTGCATTTGTTGTTCTGATTATTATTGGTCAGGAGGAATTTCTTTTCTGGTACAGCCTATTTAGAGTTCTGTAGGTTTCTTGTACGTTCATGGTCATCTCTTTCTTTAGGTTAGGGAAGTTTTCTTCTATAATTTTGTTGAAGATATTTACTGGTCTTTTAAGTTGAAAAATCTTCATTCTCATTTATACCTAGAATCCTTAGGTTTGGTCTTCTCATTGTGTCCTGGATTTCCTGGATGTTTTGGGTTAGGATCTTCTTGCATTGTGCATTTTCTTTGATTGTTGTGTCCATGTTCTCCATGGAATCTTCTGCACCTGAGATTTGCTCTTCCATCTCTTGTATTCTGTTGCTGATGCTCACATCTATGGTTCCTGATTTCTTTCCCAGGTATCTCCCGAGTTTTCTCCCTTTGGGTTTTCTTCATTGTTTCTACTTCCATTTTTAGATCTTGGATGGTTTTGTTCAATTCCATCACCTGTTTGGTTGGGTTTTCCTGTAATTCTTTAAGGGATTATTTTTTTGTTTTCTCTTTAAGATCTTCTATCTGTTTAGCACTGTTTTCCTGTAATTCCTTGTGGTATTATTGTGTTTCCTCTTTAAGGGCTTCCACCTGTTTAGCAGTGTTCTCCTGTATTTCTTTAATTAAGTTATTAATTTCCTTCTTAAAATCCTCTACCAGCATCATGAGATATGATTTTAGATCTGAATCTTGCTTTTCAGGTGTGTTGGGGGTATCCAGGACTCGCTGTGTTGGGTGTACTGGGTTCTGATGATACCCAGTGGTCCTGGTTTCTGTTAGTAAGATTCTTTCGTTTGCCTTTTGCCATCTGGTAATCTCTGGTGTTAGATGTTCTAGTTGTCTCTGTCTGGAGCTTATTTCTGCTGTGATTCTTTAGCCTCTGTCAGCACTCCTCGGAGACCAACTCTCTCCTGTGTCCCAGTGGTCAGAACGCTCTCTGCAGGCAAGCTCTCCTCTTGCAGGGAAGGTGCACAGAAGTCTAGAGCTCAGATCCACCTCCTGATTCCTGGGGTCAGAGCCCTCCCTGGAGGCCAACTCTCCTCTGGCAGGGAAGGTGTCCAGGTGTCTGTGTCTCAGCTCTGCCTCCTGGCTGTGGATGAAGGCCCAAAGTGACCCTGTCCAAGAAGCTCTGTTGCTTCTGCTGCCCATGTGCTCTCCTGCATAGACTGGTCTCAGTGATCCCAAGATTCTGGGTGTGCTAGGGCCTGCTTTTGTCCTTTGACCTTGTTGCTGCTAGCACAAGACCCTCTGGGTTTTTTGGAACTGATGTTGCATTCCACTTACCAGTGATCTCAGGGTCTGGGTGTGCTAGGGTGCCTGCAGCATGGAGAGACCTCTGGGGACCTTGGGACCCTCCCCTGAGGTTGCACCGAAGATTATGCAGGGGTGGCGCTGACCAGAAACCCCAGCTGCTGGTTGGGCAACTGTTTTTTTGTTCCTGTTCCTGCTAGCACAAGACCCTCTGGGTTTTTTGGAACTGGTGAAATGGTGCTGGTCTAACTGGCTATCTGTATGTAGAAGAATGAAAATAGACCCATATTTGTCACCTTGTACAAAGCCCAAGTGCAAGTGGGTCAAGGACCTCAATAAAACCAGATACACTGAATCTAATAGAAGAGAAAATGGGAAAGAGCCTTGAGCTCATTGGCACAGGGGGAAATTTCCTAAACAGAACTCCAATGGCTCATGCTCTAAGATCAATAATTGGTAAATGCGACCTTATAAAACTGGAAAGCTTCTGTAAGGCAAAGAACATAGTCAATAATTCAAATGGGCAACCTATTGATTTGGAAAAAAATCTTCACTCACCCCACATCCGATAGAGGGCTAATATCTGAATTATATAAGAACTCAAGAAGGTAATCACCAAAAACCCAAACAACCCAATCAAAAAATGGGGTATAGAACTAAGCTGAGAATTTGCAGCTGAGGAATCTGAAATGGCTGAGAAGCACCTAAAGAAATGTTCAAAAGTCCTTAGTCAAAAGAGAAAGGTAAATCAAAATGACCCTGAGATTCCATTCCAGAATGGCTAAGATCAAAACCTCAGGTGACAGCACATGTTGGAGAGAATGTGGAGAAAGAGGAGCACTCCTCCATTGATGGTAGGATTACAAACTGGCACAACCACTATGAAAATCAATCTGGAGGTTCCTCAGAAAATTGGAAATAGGTCTACCTGAAGACCCAGCTATACCACTCTTGGGAATATACTCAAAAGATGCCCCACCATGCCATATGGGCACCTGTTCCACTATGTTCATAGCGGCCTTATTTGTGATAGCCAGAAGCTGGAAACAACCTAGATGTCCCAGGACAGAAGAATGGATACAGAAGATGCAGTTCATTTATACAGTGGAATACTACTCAGCTATTAAGTATGAGGGCATCCTGAATTTTGCAGGCAAATGGATGGAACTAGAAAATATCATCCTGAATGAGGTAACTCAGACCCAAAAGGACATGCATGGTACATACTCACTGATAAGTGTATATTAGTCAAAAAATAAATAAAAATATAAATAAATAAATAAAAGAAGAAAGAAAGAAAGAAAGAAAGAAAGAAAGAAAGAAAGAAAGAAAAAGAAAAAAAGGAAAAAGAAAAAAGAAAAAAAAAACCATACAGAATACACAAGATACAGTCCACAGAATTCAAAAGGTTCAACAAGCTATAGTGCCCGAGTGAGGATGCCTCAGTCCCACTTGGGAAAGAGAAGAAGGCAATCACAAGTGGAGAGAGAGGGAAGGAAGGACATGGGAGGGAATGTGGACAGGGTGGGAGGCACTGGGAGGTAGAGGGGAACTTGATCTGTTATTGGGTGAGGGAAAAGGACTGAAGCCCTGAGGGCCAGCAGAAAGAATGTGAACAGGCAACCTCAGGAAATAGGAGGTTGGGAGAGCCCCCAGAATGCACCAGATACCTGGGAAATGAGAGACTCCCAGGAATCATAGGGAGGGACCTTTGATTAAATGTCCAACAGTAGGGAGAGGGAACTTATAGAGCCTACCTCCAGCAGGAAGACAGGGCAACAAGTGTGAGATGGGGTTGCCATCCCACAGTCACACCTCTGACCCATAATTGTTTCTGTCTGAAAGAATTACAGGGCTGGAAATGGAGAGGACCCTGAGAAAAACAAGGTCTAGTGACAGGCACAAAGTGGGATCCAGGTCAAGAGGAGGTCCCAAGGCCTGACGCATTACTGAGGCTATGGAATGCTCACAAAAATGGACCTATCATGACTGCTCTCTGAAAGATCCAACAAGCAGCTGAAAGAGTCAGATGCAGTTATTTGCACCCAATCAATGCACAGAAGCAGCTGACCACTGTTGTTGAATTAGGGAAGGCTGAAAGAAGTTGAGGAGGAGGGCAATCCTGTAGGAGGACCAGCAGTCTCAAGTAATCTGAACCCCTGATATCTCTTAAACACTGGACCACCAAATAGGCAACATACACCAGCTAATATGAGGCCCCCAACACACATACAGTAGAGGACTTTGGGTCTATGTTCATTCATAGGTGAAGCACCTAACCCTCAAGATAATAGAGGCCCCAGGGAGTTTAGATCTCAGGTGGGGTGGGAGGTAGGGGCATTCATGAGGAGATGGGATGTGGTGGGAAGGAGGTATGTGATGTGGAACAGTTGGATGGTGGATGGGGAAGAGCAGGGAATGGAACATGGAGTATAAGAAATGAATTACAAATTACATTAAATTTAAAAAAAAAGAAGAAGAAGCAGGTTTAGCTGGACAGTGGTGGCTCACACCTTTCATCCCAGCATTTGGGAGGCAGAGGCAGGAGGATTTCTGAGTTCAAGGACAGCTTTGTCTACAGAGTGAATTCCACGACAGCCCTGTGAATTCCAGGACAGCCAGGGCTTCACAGAGAAACCCTGTCTTGAAGGAAAAGAAGAAGAAGAAGAAGAAGAAGAAGAAGAAGAAGAAGAAGAAGAAGAAGAAGAAGAAGAAGAAGAAGAAGAAGAAGAAGAAGAAGAANAAGAAGAAGAAGAAGAAGAAGAAGAAGAAGAAGAAGAAGAAGAAGAAGAAGAAGAAGAAGAAGAAGAAGAAGAAGAAGAAGAAGAAGAAGAAGGTGGTTTAGTGCCAGTCAAGAAATTAACATATAGAATAATAAATGTGTCTGTGGGGGGGGATATGTGTGCGTGTGTGTGTGTGTGCTAGGTATGTGTGTGGTGTATCCACCTACGTGTCTGTAAAAAGGAAAAAATTCAGAAGAGGGTGTTAGACATCCTTTTCTATCACTCCCCATTATTATTCCTTTGAAGGCAAGGTCTCTCACTGAATCTGGAACTTGTGTTCTTTGGGAAAGCTCTCAGCCAGCAAACACCTTCAATTTTCCTGTCTCTTGTCTCATCTATCTGTCTGTCTGTTTGTTTATCTATCTATCTATATGTGTATTTACTTTGGTTGACATATATTTATGCACATACATATGTGGGCATGCCTATGCCACAGGACATGCAGATCAGAGGACAACTTATAGTAGGCAGTTCCATCCTTCTACCTTGTAAGTTCCAGTAACTGGACTCAGGTTGTCAGCTTGATGTCAAGTGTCTTAACTTGCTGAGCCACCTTGTCAGATCCCTTCATGAATTGCAAATATTTAGAAGAGAAATACATTTCTGAAATTTTGCCCTATCTAGTAGTTACTGATAGAATGGAAAATTATTGGATTTCGATGCATAGAAAACAAAGTCAAATAGATTAGTTGTATTTTAAAAAATGAACAAAAATAAAACTGGAATGTATTACTTCATTGGTGAGGCATAAATGATCAAGGAATATATCAACTGTAGTTTCCTATATATTTACAATAACTTAATTTTCCTAATTGCTTATTATATTATATATCTATGCATAGATTTATATTTTGAAAACCTCAGTTATTAATTGGACATACATTTAAATGCTATTTATTAAGTTTCCCCAATAATGATTTAAAAATGGGTTAAAATCAAGTTGACTTATTTTTCTTGTACTTCTTACAAATACTGACAATATAACTGAGAGGATCTCAAGCCACAGTAGCACTTCAGTATAATGTAATTTGGATTTCAGAATGTTACTTTGGAAACCTAAACTTACATGCTTATTATAAGGTCATAATTTTAAAAGATAAGTCTAAACTTCCTGAGAATGGAAGTTTGACCCATCATTGTATCTGCCTCTTTCTTTTAAAAGATCCTCTTTGCAGCTAGAAATGGGGTTCTATCGCCACTTGGCTCTGCTTCCTCTCTTCAGGCACATTGGAGAGGAGATGTACCATGCCAATCATTGCCTTTCACTGAGGGTTCTTAAGCTCTTCCTTAGGGGAAGATGTCAGTGGTTTATCCATTGTAGAATTGCAGATGTCAATCACTGGTTCAGGGAGACTATGTTCTCACTTCTAAAGAGAAGCTTTCAATAAACTAGCTAATATAATGGCTATGACCTGGTAGAGTCACAATGGCTGTAGCTATAATTCTGTGGCAGAAGAACTTCTTTTGAGAATGCATATCTCCTCTTCATGCATCTGCCTAGAAGGGCTCTGTAAACAATGGGACTTTTAGTTCACTGTCAGAAGACCATGAAACAAACACATGAAGATTCATCAGAACAGGGAAATATTGTGAAAGTCAGAAGTGGAATGATCCCATTAAATGACATGACATTAGAATATAAACCCTGAGCGCCTGGCTCTTCTTCCTTTAACAGTATAAAGGTGACAAAGGTTTTTATATTAGTAATAAAGTCCCAAATATAGGAGAAAAGTCTAGAGGACCTCAAATTTGGCAATGGGTTTTTATATCCTACACCAAAAGCAAATCATTTGAAAGAAAACAAAAGGATGCATTGAAGTTCCATAATATTAAGAATATATACTATATGAAAATGTCCTTAAAAGAATAAAAATTAAGTCACAGAAAAGTACAAAACATTAATATAAGAGGTTTCAAACTATATAATGTGCTCTTGAAAGGGAACAGTCAGAGAACAGTGCAATTTAAGCTGGGTAGAATATTTTATTGAGAAAATGCATTTGAATGATACATATGGGTGCATAGTCAATTGCATAAGTCATCAGAGGCTGTGAATAAAACATAGAGTACCACTGCACACTCATAAGAATAGTAGAGACTCCAAACACAGACAACTCTGAATGCAGGTGAGAATGGGAAGTGTTGGGAATGCTCAGTCACACTTAGTGGCAAAGCCAAAAGGAACAGCTGCTCTAAATGACAAGCTAGCCATTTATCATGGTGTTACAAGGCTAACTCTATGATTCAGCAGCTGTACTCCCAGGTATGTCTCAGCATGAAGTGAAAACATATGACCAGAGAAATTTCTATACATGAGGCATTGTCCAAGTTCCCTTGACAATGGGCAGAATTGGAAAGCAATCAATGTATCTTTCAGTACATGAAGAACTAGAGTAAAGGAATACAATGGAATTTTACAGTGATAAGAAATGGTCTTTTAGCCCTAAATATATATCTAGGAATGATAAATGCACAGTGCTTATTGAAAACAGGCAAACAGAAAATAATACAAGCTGTTCAATCCTAACTGTATGACTTTCTAGAATATGCGAAGAAACATCTGTGTTCTGGTTATTGGTCCATTGGATAGATGAATAATGAAGCAAAGACACTATTGGGGCTATGAAACTGTTCCTTGTCATATGTAGTACAGATTACTTTTCACTTAACACAACCTGTAAAAATGAAACTATATAATAATAAACTATAATGATGTCAACTATGGACTTTACAGAATACTAATGCATTAATATGAATTCATTAATTAAAACATGTACCACACATATGTAACATGTATGCAGGATGTCACAGGTAATACAAGGGACCTGAGAATTTAGGAATATGTAGAATCTGCAATTTACTGGATTTTTTTCTGTGACTCTAATATTGCTGTAAAACCTACAACATATTTAAAATAAACACACTATCAGCCTCAATACATTCAGAAACCTAATATTACCATATCCAGTATTTGTAGAAACCCCCACGTCCTTGATAAAACTGAAGATTTTTGTCTACAGTAAGAAAATTTAACACAATTCACATAGTCTGTGAAGGAAACTTGTTTTTATTCAAAGAACAAATTTTGTTTCTGTTTAGCTTCTTTTTTGTTCCAAGCAGCAAGACACTACTCTGTTGGCTGAAATGAGTATTTGCCAAATGATTTTACCAACTATCACCTGGGTACTCAAGACACATAGGTCACATGAATACTATTTTGACCAAGGTAGTCACTTCAAGATACTAAACAAGCTTAGGACTCTCACTATGGAATTGATTATTGATTAAGACACAGAATATCTACAATGCTCAAAACACCCAGCTTCCACCAAGGTCCTAACAAGCAAAGTTAAGAGAAAATAGTCAGTTGACTTTCTATTGTTCTCTGTGCAACTTTGCCTTTCTGGGAGTTTTATCTGACTTCGAATAGTTAAAAATCAATTGATAGACTTAGCAACACAAAGACCCTGAAAACCCCATGAGATGGATCCTTACAGTGAAATGAACAAAGAGATGATAGAACTCAGATGCACTTGGAGTACAGTGAATTAATCAGGTCGATTTCTTCCTATTCAAGTGTTGGAAAATCATTGATAGGTGTTGAATGAATGGATTCTCTGATCTACAATCATTCAGAAACTATCAGGTGAAAACTATAATTTTTGATGAGTTGCTTCTGTAGTGTGCCTGGCAGTTACTATTAATATCTAAAAATGACAAGTAGAGAAAAATAACACATGAGAGGTGAGCAAACAGGTAGGCATCACTTTTGTCCACATCTCCTTAGTGAGCATTATATCCATTAGATAGAAATGAATCTGGAAATATGTAGATAAAGTGAATGAATATGATGAGGACACATATGTACATGTCTGTATATGTATATCCCAAATGCTCACATATTTTTCACTCAATACAATAAGTAGTGCCCATAAGTGAGACTGTAACAATAGAATAGATGAAAATAATATAAATTAATAAGCTAAACAAGAGAGAACATTTTGCATGACAACATAACATATGTTAAAAAATCTGATTTAACCAAATCTGTAGCTGAGATTAATACACACTCAAACCTTCCCTATTTATGTATGTGTATGTGTATATGATGTATATGTATATGTATACACATACACACATATATACACACATATACCCAGCCAGATACACACACATATACATATACAGATATACACACATATACACATACAATCTACACATATACATACAGACATTTGCACACACATATGAAGGCTTGTTAGGGTAAAGTCACGAAAATAGGCAGGTTTCTTTCTGAGTTTCACAGGGAGATATCGTAGACTATTTTTAAAGTTTTCTCATAGTCTTCTACCCTTCTCCCAGGAGAGCTGATTTCTTATTGCACTCTTGAGTCATGACAGATAATTAGGAAATCTAGTCGAGCTTTTTTGGTACCATATTTCTGCAGTTTTTATATTGTTATAAAATAGCTTCGGGGGAGACACATACAAAAAATGTATAATAAGGGTGAGAGTGCATTAGCCTAAAGTATAATTTTATTGTTTTCCATCTGTTGTAATTATGAAAATAAACTCTCTCATGCAAAGATCAGCAGGATAAGTCATCAGAAAGATGTTGTGTCTACCAACATGTCCCGTTATGTGTTATAAATAAGAACACCTTATCTGTATGCTTTTTTTCCCCCTCTCTTTTCCCCTTAGGAGCAAAGTCATTGCAATCTTCCCTTTAGAAGAAGTTACTCCCCGACCCTCCCAAACCAGCATAGCTTCAGGGAATAGTATTTGTTTCAACAAAATCATTCCTGAATATGGAATTTGGTTTTGCATTTCACATATTTCCAAGGTGACTGAAAAGACTCGATTTCAAGAAAAGAACGATTTACATATCATGGTTTTTCAGGATGTACTTTCTCACCAGGTTCTGAGTAAACAATAAGTGTGTACTTTATAGCAAGAATGTTAGTGTGCTCCGTGAGCATCCTTCAGCTAAACTTTACAGCAACAAACCAAGCGCAAAAATGGAGGCTGTTAGGCCTAGTGCTTAGACACCCACATATGTAAGGTGCTGAAAGGTTTCATTAAGCTACATGTACTGATCATTTTTAAATTGTACAGTGATTTCATCATAGTGAAGATAGCACATGTGACTGTGTTACCTCAGTTAGTGTCATCTCTTACTGGAGATGGATAATGTAAAACCAATGAAAACGAATGATCTGTTGTTGTTGTTGTTGTTGTTGTTTTTGTTGTTGTTGTTGTTGTTTTTCGAGAAAGGGTTTCTCTGTGTAGCTTTGGCTGTCCTGGAACTCGCTTTGTAGACCAGGCTGGCCTCAAGCTCAGAAATCCTCCTGCCTCTGCCTCCCAAGTGCTGGGATTAAAGGCATGTGCCACCATTCCCCAGGTGTTTCTTTTCAAAATTCCCTCCCTAACAAAAAAAGATGACAATATTATTCCACGTAAATCAATACAAACATTCATTTTAAAGGGAATGTTAATATAAAGCTTAGAAAGATCATTAGTAAAAAAAAAAAATTTGAAAAGAAAAACTAGGATTTTAGTTTTTTGAAAGTATTCTATAAACCATGTAGACTATATGGCCTTTGTTGTGCCCATTCAGGAAGCATTCCTGAACCCCAAAAGACCACCAAGGAGCCAATTTTGATGCAATCACACTAGGGTCATTTTGTTTGAGCAACAGCTTGGACTCACCACCAACACTGACATAGCAGGACAGGAGGGTGAAAACTCAAGCCCTCAGCGGGACAAGGTTTTATAGGAAATGCAAGCAAGTGAGTTGAGTTTCAGCCTGGCAAGCATCTAATGCAATGATTATTGTAAACTGACAGGTGATTGCTCTGAAGCAAAATCATTAACAATCACGTTGATCTGAAAGCACATTTGGAACTCCCTGACTAATCTTGATTGGCTGCTGTTAGGAAGTAGTTAGGGAGTGACTCAGGTATGGACCAGAGATAAACTATTTGGTTCTTCCTGGAAATTGGTGCAGCTTGGGTTCAGCTGCAGGTCAAGTTCTCAGGCTTTTTCTTTCTTTTAACATGAAGGTCAGTATGAAGATGAAGTAGGTGTGGCCTCTCAACCTTCAAGTCTAATTTTTAGAAATTTTTTATGTAGACACTCCATCCTATTATAAAACAAAGAAACAAGCAAAAAAGATAAAAACAAAAACGAACAAACAAACAAAAAAAAACCAAAGGACTTCATGGTCTCTAGGAAATTTTATCCATGTCTTTTAAATATTTGTAGTTCTTAGACATATGCTCTGAAAATCATTAATTTTAACAATACAAGACACAGCTAAAAACAAAAAATACAAGGATGGAGAAGGAAGAAATAGGTCCCTTGGTCCCCTGCTTCGTCTGATTATACTAACAAGATTCATGAGGGCAGAGTTTTCTGCTGTTGCTGTTTCATGCAGGAAAGCAGCCTATGTTCTACTTTCTGTGGGACATGAGGGCCTCACCAAGTAGTGACAACCGAATCACAGGGGTCAAGTGAGCTCACTGTTGAGCAGATGGACATCTCTAGAGCACTGTGAATTTTTTCCTTTAGGATTCCCCCAAATCCCCAAATTCAGGTTGTATATATTCAATCTTCCGTGCTTGTCACTTTGAAGATATTGAGCAGTAGATACCATTTATAGTTCTCTGACAACACAGAATCTGAATTCAGTTTCTAGAAGACTGTTTATAGGTGGAGATGGTGAAGTAGGAAAACAAAAACTGATATCAAGGAGGGACTGTAAGGAAAGCACAACTTTTATTTGTTAATTTCAACTTATTAACAACAAATATGTTAATTGGATAACCCCATGGATCTTAGTCTGTGCCTTTATCATCAGACCATTGAAACTTACTATTTTCAATTTTATGGACTTGGTCACCTTACACGCTTCATGTTTTTTTAAAAAGAATAATTCACTTCAATGTAAACACCTCATATTTTGAAAATATGAAAATCTTCTATTTCCACAAAGAGCTGAACAGCTAAATTATCAGTTTATATGACCTATTTTATGTGCAATTTGGAAGAACAATAGCATACGAATATTTATACAAGGCGTGCATTGCAATTATTGCTATTAAGATTTAAAGACAATTTGTTAGAGATTTTTAGTTGACTCTTATAAATGAAGAGTTTTTTAATGGGAAATGGGAAATGGGCAATATTTGCCAATGGAGAACACAAATGGAACAGTACATGATAGTACAATGTGACTGAACAAAATCAATGAGTCTGATTACCTCTGGGTGCCTATGGGGAAATGAAAGGAATCACAATTGACTAATATAAAGGGACATAACTACATACAGAATAAAATAACCTGTGGTTGCCATAAGATCAGCCTGATATTCATCTGTTAATTAGTTTCTTCTGGTGAATGAGAAGGATTGCTGAGTGTCTTCTAGTAGGTCTTCTAGTAGTGTCTTCTAGTATGGATAGCGCCATAGTTTAGGAAGATTGTTTTTCAGCAGTAAGGGAAGGAAATGTCATAGTGGACAGAAAACGCTCATTCACTTCCTACCATTGTGCTGAGACTTTGTGGTTTGCAGCACTACGGAGTCAGAAGAGTCAAGCATTATAGAATTGTAAAGTCTCAATGTTTTCATTTTGAGAGATATTCATCTACACTAACGTTTCTCTCCTTCAACTGTGGCCTGTTTCAAGCATAGTTGACAGTTTTTTCTTCTTACCATCCTCTGGTCCTAATTTCCAGGTATGAAACCTTTCTACATACATACATACATGCATGCATATATACATACATATATACATACATATGTAAATACATATGTATGTACAGACATATGCATACTCTCTGTATATACATATACACATACATACTGTCTGTTTCATTAATTTTCAGGATACACATGTGATTTTTTTTGTATTTGCTCATTTTTTTAGAACAAAACTGATATTTTTTCCTGTTACATAACTACAATGGCTTTAAAAGTAGGGGCCAGGAAAAAATAGGAAATTATTTTCCATGAGTTCATGTCCACACATAACCATGATTCACAACTATATGCTAGCGATGCAAACACTCGTCATCCCAGAGACAGAATTCAATATATGAGGAACTTGGGAAAGTATTATATACATGATTTTGATATTGTATTATTTTATTAATCTAAATTGACATATGTGTCGTTCTAAGAGTATATCTATGTGAATTCACATAAGACTGTCTGCATGGTCTTATATAACACAGTGTAGTGATCATCAGATAAGAACTTCTGCCTGTGAACATCACTAATACCTGTGAATTACCTAGAAATTGCATGTTTCTGAGCCATGTGTTGGTTGTTCATATACCAGCATGCCAGCAATGGCCATAGCACATTTGGTGTTTGTTTTTCTTCTGTAGATGTGTAGTCACATTAAATAACTATAAAGACAGCTAATTTCCATATTTTAATTCATCTTTTCTTCCATAAGAGGAAAAGAAATGGATAGTAATTTGCTTATCAATCTCATCTCTAACCCTGTGTCCATAATAACAGTTGGTCAGTATTTGATTTTAGTAGAATCCTAAAGTATCATTGCACAAGACTTTATAATAAATGGGGTCGTGTTTTAAATTTATTGTAATAAAAGATATACTATTTTTATAAATATGTGAAAGCATTTGAATAGATATATTTAAGAAATGTCATCTCAGCACTCATGTAGTAGAGGCAGGTGGATCATGAATTGAAGTCCGTCCTGGGATACATCATGAATTGTAGGACAATCAGTACAATGATGTCAGAGCCTACTCCTTGGTCCTTCCAAATAGCTCAAAATGGGGAAAGGGGGGGGGGAGGAAGGTTATTTTCTGTCTCCACTTACTGTACAGCAGTGATTCTTTTCAGACCTGTCACATTTGGTTATATTGCTTGTGAGTGCCATCACGCTGTGCCTTTTATTTGGATTTCAATGAGAATAGATTCTCTTGGAGGTGGCTGACCCTGTTAAGTTAAAAAAATTGAGTCTACTATAAAAAAAATGCTAGATTTTGATTCCTTAAGGAAATGTCTAAAATTATTGAAATACCTCAACATTAATACTCATTTTGATGTAAATCTGAAATTACTAAAAATATATTTTTATATGAGATTCAATTTGAAGTGAATGCCAACACAGCATATTATCATATTAACAGGTATGGCCTGACTTAGTTTACGTGCTGAAGGGGTGTAATTATTAAATGAACTAATTTATTAGATTAATGGAGAGTTTCAGAAGAAACTATACAAAATGATACTTTGCTTTGAGTTATAGTTTGTGTTGTTCTTTGGTAGTATGAGACATTTAGCTCGTGTGGATTGGCTAGTGCTGCACTCATGGGTCTGTCTATTTGCTTAATGTGCTTCAAATTTTCACACAGGAGAGAAACTAACCAATGTTGGCATGAAGACATTTCCAGATATGATTTTATGGTATTGCAAATCCATAATATGGTTATTGTCTTCTACAGCAGTACACTTTCTCTAAGAGGTACCACTTAGAAAGAAACACTCAAGTTGACAGTTTGCACTCTGATTTATGTCAGATGTCAGTCTTCCTCGACAGGAAACTCCTTCCTCGCTTACTTGATGGTCTTTGTCTATTTTCTGCTACTATAACAGAGCGACACAGAATGAATAATGTCTAAAGAAAGCAAGTTTATGCAGCCTACAGTTCTGAAGGATGGGAAATCCAAGGACACAGCTGTGCTGTCTGACAAGGTCTCTCTTGCTACACTGAAGTGTCACATGGACGTAGAGGAAAGAGAAAATGAAGAACAAACTGATTTTACAACAACCGACTGTGAGATGAACCTGTTTCTGTCATACTAACATTAACCAATTAAAAAAAAACCTCAAGTACTCTGACCCAACCCCTCCAGGAGCTTCCACATCCCAACCCTGCTACACTGGCATCAACCTTCTAACAGATGAGTTCTGGAGAACATACCAACCACATCGCTGCTTTTAAACAATCTAGTTTTTAAGAAAGTAGCAATGTTAAAGGGAAAAACTCTAAAATAAGACTAAGCTAGAGAGTTTCCAATGTAAAAGCAAAACAAAACAAAAAAACAAAATAAAGCAGAACCATTGACTCCCTGTGTATCAATATATATATTAATTTTCACAAGACAACTCAAATCAACATGAAAAGAAAATTCTTTTTTGTAAATGTATGTATAGATAGATAGGTACAATTATTTTCCATTTCTAGCTGAAGGTTTATCTCATAGAAAAATAAAAAACATTGATATATTATGGCATACAAAAAAATCTTGCATCAGTCAAAATTATCAATTTGAGTTCTCAATGTAGACACATGTAAGATGTCACTATCTTCCTAATGCATGAACTAAGTATTTTGTAACCAGTGAGAAAGAGTTCAGGGCTAATATAAGCTGACATAATTGCAGGCTAATATTAACAAAATTTAGTATTTAGTCTATAAACCAGAGTTTTATTAGTCTGTATCATAACACCATGGCCATAAAAAACTCTGTGTGTGTGTGTGTGTGTGTGTGTGTGTGTGTGTGTGTGTGTGTGTG
>NC_034605.1:5177829-5183489 GCF_900095145.1 Mus pahari | reverse complement strand
GAGAGAGAGAGAGAGAGAGAGAGAGAGAGAGAGAGAGAGAGAAAGTAGTTCATGCTGGCCTAGAATTTATATAGCAGAGATAGCATTGAACTTCTGATCCCCTTGCCTCCTGTACCCTACTTTAAGCACTAGAATTGCAGGTATGTACTACCATATCAAACTACCACCTGTGTAATATCTTAGCTAATTTAATAACAATGTGATCTAGGTTTTTGGGTGGCTGATTTACTTTTGTTAATGCTTTAGTTTGGGGGTTTTACGCTAATTTTATGTTTTAAATTTATTTATTTTAGTTATGTACATTCTGGGAAAATACAGGAGACACAGTGATTTGGGGGATTAAAATTAGTTCACCTCCAAAAAGTGATTTCTAGTTCTTGGATGAGAACCATCCAGACAGTGGTTCTCAGCAGTTTACAAAGTTTCCTCTTATTAAGTAATAAAGTGACTCAACTGTGGCTAACTTTTTTAACAGGAGAACCAGGTAAAAACTGCCTCGCCTCAGGAAGGCTTGAAGCTCTTGCTCTATTTTCAAAGGAAGATATACCCTTCCTATGTGAAATCACCATTCACCCTGGTGCCTAACCTCAAGGAGATGCCTACAACTTTGACAAGTCTGCCTTCTTCCTACACACTCAGCAGCCATTCCTATCAGTTCTACCTCAGAAATGTCATCCTACTCACTAGAGATCCAATTCATCATTCTGTCTCCTTAAACTGTAACTTACTAATTACTGTGCAGCAAAACAAGTTGACATGTAAACAACCAGTGTCCAGACTTTCAGCTCTACCTCTTTTGATAGATGAATAATAATTACACACAATATGGGATACAGTAAGATTGTATGCATTATGAAAGAATCAAACCACGTCTTTGAAAATCCATGTGAATAGCTGAGAGGCAAGTAAAGGAAGTAGCAGTAATTGAGGTACTGTGTAGTTTGTGTATGACTTGTGTAGAGGGATTTGGGTTTTTATATGCATATACATTTCATGTATTACATATATCAAATATTACATTTTAATGCATAATAACTATATAATATATTTTAATTAAATATTTAATTTTATTAACATTTATATTATTTTATGACTATTTAATATTCAATGAATAATTAAATAACCAATAAACACATGTTTATCAATATTTATCAAAAAGACGATTATTCAATATGTAATTATTATATATATATAATATATAAAATGTATTCTTACTCTACCAGAGCATCTCACGACTATTCCAAGTTGCTTTATAGAATACATTTCATGGTTCTTGCCCTGAGATTGTTTGTCTTTAGATTTCTTTGAAAATTGTCTGAAGAATTAAAGGCATTCATGAAATGTAATAATAATATTAAATTCCAGTAATTATATAATGTTCTGTTTCTGCTTTCTTTTCATATTATGGTTTTATTCTATATAAAGTTGTGTTTATATTTTCCTTAAGATGTCAACTATGTTAGATACTTTCATCATCCCTACGACAATCTACTTGACATGAAAAACTCTAGGAAGAAACTTCATTTAGTTCACTGCTTGAGGGCCCAGCCTGTTCCTCTGCAGAAAGTATAGTGATGGGAGCATGGGGATGCTTGTAACATTATATCCATAGTCAGAAGATGATGAAGAGAGAGATAGATGGTTAGTACCCTTTCTCCTTTGCATGTAGCTAAAGACCTCTATGGGATGCCACTACCCATATTCATAGGGTTTTATTTGTTTGTTGGTTTTTTGTTGCTTTGTCTTTCTTTTTGTTTGTTTCTTCTTAATGAAATTTCTTTGATGACAATCGTACAGATATATCCCAAACTAAGTTTCATAAACTAGAGAAAATCCGCTCTAGTTGAAAATAAAAGTTAGCCATCATACCAGCTAATGACACCATGGCTCTCAGCCAACAGAGAAAACTCTTTGGTTCTTTGTGTGTGAGTATTTGAAAACAAATTTTGATTTAAATATATTTTGATCATTTAAAATCTATAAGCTATTAGAAAATGCCAGAAAGTAGAACAGAGACACATAGTTCTTTTCTGGTGTCACCATGCCTGGTAACAATGGGGTGGGAGGGGGGAATCTCATTTTATAAGAATTTTTCTACAGATAATTAAGGCTGTTCTTACTTAGATATTCTCTCTAGCTATATTCATTCTTCCTGTTGATGTTGTGTTTTATAGACATGAGTGGAAATTATATCCCATATACATCAAACAGGAAAAAAAGCAGAATGTTGGCTACCATGAGTTACAAATACAGCTGCAGGTTGTATGTGAAGACATTTCATGAAATACAAACTTTATCATCTTTGGGAAGGACACAGGAAGAATAGTGACCTGGGTCATGAATAGCAAACTGGTTGAATTAAGTAAATCTAATCTTAAAAAGTCTTGGCAAGACACAGAAACATCTTAGAAATAAATCTCTTGAGAGAAACAAAGGATAATATTTGAAAAAATCAGATAATAAACTCATAAAAATGACCTATGTTATAAATGCTTGATTCTGTATTTGCTCTATTTTGTTTTTTGTACTGTTTTCTTTTGTAGAGTGAATGAGAGAGAGAGAGAGAGAGAGAGAGAGAGAGAGAGAGAGAGAGAGAGAGAATATATATATATATATTTGTATATTTATATACTACTTATGCCCACATACATAACTTAGATTATAAAATACAGGTAAAAATATACTACAGATGCGGGCATTTGTCACCATACACCATAGGACTGACAATCATGGTCACTGTTTTACTTAAACATTTAAAAGCTATCCTTGGCTGTTCTATGAGCAATAAACTAATAACCATACTTTAAAGATATTAGTATTGATTCTACACACACTTGGCATCTGTGTGGCATGGCATGCAACAAATACACAGAAGTAATAAATAGCGTTGGAAGATATGACTTTCAGCTTTATGAGAGTGTTCTCAATTAAGGAGATATATCACCTTTAAATTATGTGACTTTTCTCTTTTGAGTGTGACAGAAATTATTCCAGTAAATGAAGCTGTGCATGGCATAATGATCAAAGCATACATGTGCACAATTATTAAATAATGAACTGTTTAAACTGTTGTATAATTACATAGGATTTCAAAAATGAAATACACAAAATAGCCTGGTTTCCTTTGTTCATATTTATCTACGAAAGTCTTTCACTCAGTTTCACTGAGATTATCTTTTTCGGTCTCCAAAATTCAACTGCATGTCAGAGACTTAATAAAATGTAGTTCCCTAACCCCTAATTGTTGAGGATCAGCCTGACTGGACATAGAATCCCCTAGCAAACACTTGACTAGGCATGTCCAAGAATGGCCCTTCCAGAGGGAGTGAATTGAAGAGGGAATATCCATCCCGAACCTGAATGCTATGCTTCTGTTGCCTGGGCCTGCTTGTGGATAAAAGGGAGATGGCAGTGAGCACCAGAATTCATTGTTCTCTGCTTCCTGACTGCAACCTGGCTGCCCCACACTTATTTTATTATGACCTCTCCGTGGTTTCCACATTTTAAGTTTTTGTTTTGGTTTGGTTTAGTTTTGTTGTTTGTTTTCTGTCTTAAATTTTCAACACTCATCTTCCTGATTTTTTTCTCTATATTTTCATGTCACCAGATTCTTTGGTGGTTACTTAACACAGTACCAATCCCTCATCCACCAACTTCTGGGAAAATAAAAGCGCAAGTTGAAGAGGAGCCTGTAGGAAATCTCACACTTTGGTGCCATTTAATTCTTCCCTTCTCTTTGAAAGCAGATCTTTCCCAAAGGAGGATGCTTACAGGTTTACAGCATAACATTCAGCTGGTTTTTTCTTCTGTCCACATTTCTAACTAGTTTTCATTAGTTAAGTATCTCCTGAGTATGAAATAGAAGAAGAAGAAGAAGAAGAAGAAGAAGAAGAAGAAGAAGAAGAAGAAGAAGAAGAAGAAGAAGAAGAAGAAGAAGAAGAAGAAGAAGAAGAAGAAGAAGAAGAAGAAGAAGAAGAAGAAGAAGAAGAAGAAGAAGAAGAAGCCACTACTAAGAAGAACAAATATTATTCTGGAAACTTAATTGACCACTCCATTTTTCAAATGTTTTCTATGTTTTGTTCGGTGGTATAAATTTATGTTATATTCTTACAGGACTGCCTTTATTCTAAATATGGGCAACTTATGAAAGTATAGATTGATCTCCAACAGATGCAACATTAATCTATCCATCAACAATTATCGATTGTAAATGTATTAAGTTAGCTTAATGTTAAATCTTTGTTCCTTTCAATTCCTGCTACTTGTGCATTTTTAATACTTGTGTGTGTGTGTGTGTGTGTGTGTGTGTGCACATGTGTGTTCTTCCCCAAAGAGAAATATACTCAACTATAAATGATAATCTTCATATAAATTTAAATATCTAGAGAGAAGGATATTTTTGAAAGATATTTTTATTTCTCAAAAAGAACAAAAGTAAATTATCCTTTATAAATGCACATAGTCAAAGCATAAATATGATCAGATAAGTACAGCAAAATCAACCATGGAGAACAGAGGGACTTGGCCACCCAAGTATCTCTTTTCAGCCAATGAATGTTGATGGGAAATAAAATAGAGGGGAATTATTTTTTTAGAATTTGTCCACATGGTTGAAGCCTTATCTTCTTTTTAATATTAAATTTAATGTTAATGATAGCTTATTATTATGTTATATAGTTCTTAATAACCACGAATACCATGAATAATCTCCTTGCTGATTTAGTTAACTTGATGAAAATATTTCGTGTTCAAACATCATGATAATAATACTCTAAGACACATTAGAATGTATTTCATAATAACATAATAACTATTGAAGAGGACATTTTTAGAATAAAACATGAAGTCTTTCACTTGCCTGTCCCGCTGGAGAAGGCTGACTTGAGAAAAAAAAAAGTATTTTATAGTTCCCCAAAGAACTATGAATCCCATATCTGCCAAAATAGATTAAGCAGTTGGTTTGGGAGATAAGAGCTCCACAGGGAAAACATTTAGGGTCCAATTAAGTTTGGATTAAGCTAAGTGGAAAGGCGGTCCATGATTCCAGGCTACTACATACGATTTACAGCCACTGAAGATCGCTTGATAAGTACTAAAATTGCAGGTCAGCTCAATGTCTGCTTCAACTCTGCGTTGAACAGCCATTCAATTGCCCTTTAAGTGTCCCACAATTATTATCATGGACTCTTAGAGTCCTTCCGGGTCAACTCTCTGTCTCTGTGACAAATACCGTCTAAGTATCCTAAGAACAAGGAGAAAGGGAATACTCATTCTTTGTTTATACTCTTCCAAGGACGAGGCGCTTACTATCTGACAAGGCAAATAACTGCTTCATAGGAGAAGGGCATTTATAAAGGTCCTAAACTGAATTAGTGTGACATATGCTTCATGCTAGATTGGTTATGTTGTAGAGCTATTATGAAAGCCCTTCAGTCAGGGTGTAGAACAACTACATTCTGTATATAGAAAGGTCCACACTTTTGAAGACATAAATCTGTTTGAATTTGGGTTCTTCTTGTTCCCAGTTGAGTGAACTTGGGTATTTAAATACTACCATCCCCTCATAGATTAGCTTGGAAAGCTGAATTAGAAGACTTTTTATGAGGTTTTTGGTTTTTCGGGCTTCTTTTCTTTTTCTTTTCTTTTCTTTTCTTTTCTTT
>NC_034605.1:5166532-5177171 GCF_900095145.1 Mus pahari | reverse complement strand
CATGGTGATTCCACCAGAGGTTCTTTTATTGTTGAGAATGTTTTTTGTTATCCTATGTTTTTTATTATTCCAAATGAATTTGCAAATCGCCCTTTCTAACTCTGTGAAGAATTGGGTTGGAATTTTGATGGAGATTGCATTGAATCTGTAGATTGCTTTTGGCAGGATGGCTATTTTGACAATTTTAGTCCTACCAATCCATGAGCATGGGAGATCTTTCCATCTTCTGAGATCTTCTTTAATTTCTTTCTTTAGGGATTTGAAGTTCTCGTCATACAGATCTTTCACTTCCTTAGTTAGAGTCACACAAAGGTATTTCATATTATTTGTGACTATTGTGAAGGGTGTTGTTTCTTGTTTCTCCAAAGTGTTTCACTAAAATGGCATAAAATCCAGGAACATTGGCACATACAAAATTCACTCCATGCCTGAATGGGCAGAAGAAATGGAATGTTGCCCAGTGCCCACTAGGGAATGCTTGAAAGCACCCTGACTTGCATATACTCAGAGATATAGTCAATAAGAGCAGAATCTCTCCAACTAAACAGCTGTTCCTAGGAACACAAGATCGAAGTAGAATTTACTAGTAAAACAGAAAATGTCCTTTTTGAAACAATAATCTGCAATTTGGCAGGATTTTATCCAGTGATTTTTGTCTCTGTAATTCCCAGCTACATTTGCTGAGGAAGAATGATGACCTTATGGAATGTGGATATACGTGTTTCTTTTTGTGAAGAGAGGACCTCTGTGCTCCCACCTGCCCAGAAATATAATTCAGGGGCAGGTGTTTGGCTACTTCTCTTTGTTTATTCCCTTTAAACAAATTTCATATGGTGATTATTTGCAAGGTACTCTTGACCATATTTAGAAACTGCTAATACAATTATCAAAGGTTCTTTGAGTTGAAAAGACAGTGTGTTTATTAAGTTGGGAATAAAGTTATGCATAATGGATCATTTATTTTTTATTACATTTCTGACTTATTCACCAAACACATTTTATTAGCACATGGAATTATCATGCTCTCTTTAAATCCTAACTCTGGGTAATTTACGCATGTATTGCATATTTACTTATGAGTCCATAGAGTTACTGATCTTTCATATCCATCTGTATAAACTGTGGATTCAGTCGCTAATCATTTTAAGACAAGATGTGTTAATTTCTATCTCTGAAATTTGTTCCTACCTCTGCTCTCTTTTCTAAGACGACATTAGAGATTTAACCTCAAGAGGTTAGGAAATGTGTCATAACGTTTGGTTGGGCCCCACAACTAGAATATTCTTTTTCACATAATGACATCCTCAGTTAATCAATTATTAGACTGATTATTCTAGCTATTTGCTAATTATGAATTGATCATTTTATAAAGATTTACTGATTTTTATTTTGTACAAGAGTTTGCCTGAACGTATCTATTGTACCACATATATGTCTGGTGCCAGCAGAGGCCAAAAGATAGCACCAGATACCCTGAAACTAGAGATAGTCAGTTGTTCTCAATATGGCTGGGGATTAGACCTGATTCCTCTGAAAGAGCAGCAAGTGATCTTAATTACTGATTCCACCCCTTAGTCATTGTTTATTGATCTTAATAGCATCGAAGAACTTGATGGTACCATTTTTGGAAACAAATAAATTTTGTACACACTGGTTTTTTTATCTTTGCTGTACCAAGCTCACCCTTAAATATTTTCTGGAATAAGTAATTCTTAGGATTGGTTTGGTTTTTGTTTGTGTGTATATGGTGTGTATGGGCGTGCATGTGCGGGTGGGAGGCAAATATATGGAGGCCAGAAGAGAACACTGCGTGTCCCCATCTAACTCTCTATGCCTATTTCTCCAGAGATAGGTTATCACCGAAACCTGGTTCACCATTTTTGCTAGATTTGCTGGCCATGAGCTCCTTCTATTTCATTCCCACCGTGTTATGGTGATAGGCACATATAGGCATCCCTGACTTTTACATCAGTACTGTTGATTCAAAGGCAGGTTCTATTGCTTACGGAGCCAGCTATTTACACATTAATCCACCCATCCAGTGTAGAGAAGAATTAAATATTACTAAGTTTCAATATGCTTGGCTGTACACAAAGACATTTTCTCTTAATCTTTCTATCTCTTGAACTTTTTATAAAGATAGACTTATTTTTATTGTGTATAAGTGCTTGCTCAAATATATGTATTATACTATATATATACCATATATATATATATATATATATATATATATATATATATATATATATATATATAGTCAGCAGAGGCCAAAAGAAGGCATAAGATACCCTGGGACTAGAGTTACAGTTAGTTATTTCTTTGTTTTGTTTTGTTTGGGGGTTTTGTTGGGTTTTTTGTTTGTTTGTTTGCTTGCTTTTTGTTTTTCACATTGAGCTAACTCTAATTTATATTTTAAATCTTGTTTTACATTAATATTTATGTTTTTTTAAAGTTTTCATACATGAAAATAGTGAATTATGGTCTCATTACTCTTTAATCCCTCCCTCTAACTCCCCTCAAGCCATATTATTATTAATATCCCCCTAAATTAGCACTGACCATATATGATTGTGTGGAGCCTTTAACTGTGGCATGGACCACCTACAAGCAACCACATCCCCAAGGAAAAGTGACTCCCTGTCCCTTAATAACCACCAACCTCTGATAGCTTCTCAACTAGCTATGAGGTTCAACTTCTATCCACTGGAAAAGAAACTTCTGTGACCAAGGTTATGAAGAGCATGAGTTTGTGAGTATAAACACAGAAGGTAAGAAGGTAGGCTTACAGCCTGACCATTGCACTTTAAAATATTACCAGCAGTGCCCTGATAAAGCCTATGACCTCCCCAGCCATGAGCTTTTGACAGATGTAGTAACATCTCCTGTGGAGCATCCTTGGAGATAGACACTTTACACTAACCCTCCTCACTCTTCTCTACATTTCTAACCGTAGCTTCCTCCTGTGCTTCAGTGCATTTTCTCTTGGTCTTATCAGCTTATAATCTCCTACTTAGACCTCATTTGTAATGTCCTGCACATCTTTTAATTCCTGGTTCCCTGACAGTAATGATTATTTTTCCAACTCCTGATTGATGTTTACAGTGCCCCTTTCACGTGGCATCTGCAGATGTTATTTTCTGCTCATCCTTGGATCATTTAAGATAGGACATAGCACAACCAAACAGACCTCGTGTTGAAATCTTTACAGGGGCTCTGAGTTTTTCTCCATACTTGAAGTGACAGCATCTTATTCATCATGTGTTCCTTTTCTTCCATTTTTCATGTGTGTGTTTTGTGTGTGTATGTGTAGGTCTTCATATGTGTGTATGCATGTATGCATGAGTGTGTGTGTATGTGTGCCTACATGCACATGTGGAGGCTGCTTATTCTGCTAGACTAGTGGCTCCCAGACTGTGCCTGTCACTTTATCAGTCTAACACTATGCCACCATAGCTACCTTTTTAGTTGTTCTAAAAGTGCTGCTCACATGGTAAGCAGTCTACTGACTGAGCCATCTGCCTAGCTCTTATTATGTTTGCTTTGTCTTGAATATCTTACCAGACTTTTAGTCATGAAGCTATATTCCTCTCTAGGCAAATGTGAACAGTAAACACCTCAATCATTTCAAAGCAGTTGATTATATTTATTCTAAAACAGTTCAATACCCTCTTCACAATAATCCACATTCCCTTTTGCCTGTCCTAGTACTACTTAATTTTTAGCTTGTACAAAAATGCCCCAATCCCTAGTTCTCTACTGATCTTGATTGCTGACTGTCAGAAGTTATTTTTTTTTAACTTCAGGCCAATACGAATGGAGAACTTGTGTTTGCAGTTGGATTACCTGGTCAGTGAGTACGTGGGGTATGCTCCAGTACTTTCTGAATATCAGAAAAAAAAAATGGAGCGTTAAAATAAAATTGCACTTAAACATATTGCCTTCCTCCAATTCTAGAAAACTTTTCAAAAATAATTGCCAGTGTTCCCGTAACTTCATTAGCTTTTCCCTTAACACTCTAGTAAGTACGTCACCCAGAGCCACAGACACGATACAATTCAGCAATTTGAGAGGAAATTGGGGCCAACTCCTCTGCAGTATCTGAGACTTTATGCTTTGCTTTCTTACCTTTCTGCCAAGTTCTGGCATTTCCACTTTCTTTTACACTCCTCTACCCAGGGACTTTTTTTCATACTTGGACTCAGCCTTCAAAATGCTGTCTCTCGGGCTTTCAAGTACCTTCAGGCTGATATCTAACTTTCCCCTCTCTCCTAATTGAGTAAACACTTTTACCTTTCCAGCCATTGGCATGTGTCTGCCAGCAGGTTAAAGCAAGAAGGAGATTTTGGTATAGAAAATTATTGTAAAGCACATCTGTCTTTACATGATTGGCTGAGTAGGTAACTTCTCAGCAGATGATAAATAAAGGGGAGTATCCCTTTTCAGTGTAGACATATGAAAGTAGCACGTGTATGCTCAAGCAGTGAGTTTTCAAGTATTCCTTTCTAAAAGTTATTTTTTTCTTGGAATGCATTGTCCTGTCTTTTAAACACACTTTTATGAGTTTTTTCATAAAACTTGAAGAATAGAAGAAAATGAACATTAATGAAGCACCAGCATATGATACTCCTTGTTAAATATTTTCAAATTTTCTTTAAGTTTTGACATTATAATATCTAATTTCTCCATTCCCTTTTTTCCCTCCATATCCACCTATAAACCCCTTCATTTCCTCTTCCAACTTTATGGTCTCTTTTCTCATTAGCTGCTATTATGTGCATGTATGTGTAAACATACATATTTCTAAATATGAACTGCTCAGATTGTGTAAAGTTCCTGGTATATGTTTTCAGGGCTGACATTGGGCAATGGCTATTTAGACATATATTGCATATATTATCATGAGTTAAGTAGCATGTGGCTATAAATACTTTAAAGCTATCTGCCACATACTAGAATATACTCTTTTCTTACATACGGTATGTTTTGATCCTTCTTTCCTCTGTCCCTACACATCCTGGATATTCCCATCTCTCTACCCATCCAGTTTCATGTTCTCTCTCTTACTCCCCCAACCCCTACTCTCAGACAACCTAAAAAACAAAACCAAAAGACACATATTCAAAGCAAACAAACAAAACAAAACAGATAGAGCATCTCTAAATGGAGTCTGTTATGTGCGGGTCAACTGTTCCTGGGTATGAGACCTGCTGTGGAGTGTGAATGGCGTGACAAGTGATGCTCCATTGGAGAAAATTGATTTTCCATTTCTCAGCAGGTATCAATTGCAAATCGCTTGCTAGTTATGGATGGGATTTTGTTTCTATCTGTCTCCCGTACTGGGAATTTATCTGGTTTGAACTTGTGCAGGTCTTGTGCCTGTCGTAACAGCCTCTGTGAGATCATGTGTACACCAGCCCTATTGTCTCTGGGAAATGCTGTTAGAATAAACTCTTTTTGGGTTTTTGAGATTCTAATATAATTTCATTTTCTCCTTCCCCTTCTCTAAACCCTCCCACATATACCAAGTACCTCCCACATATCTCTAAATATAATCTGTGCAGTATATATATATAATAAATTCTAAAGGTTAACATTCATATGGAAATTGTAAGACATCGAATATGTATTGTAATTTTATTGTGAAGCTTTCCATTATTTAATCCTCTAGGTGTCTACAAATAGAAATATTGGTTCCCGGAAATCATTTGTTGATAACTTTATTTAATTCCTTTTCTTTAATATAAAACATATCTTATATAGGACTGTCTGAAAAAATTGAGTATAAAGCAGTTTGTGAATACCTAAAGTCTTCATTCAGTGTTTTACTTAGAATACTGGAGATTGGATCCAATGCTTGCAGTATGCTAAGCACAGGTTCTCCCACTGAACTACCAGATCTAGTGCATGGAGGGGTGGATTTATTTAGCATAACATTTATAGTCTATCATCTCACATAAAAGCACTTAGACAAATGAAAACCAAGTTGAGAATTTACAATTAGAATTTTAAGCAGAAGACATTTTTATAAACTTGCTAAGTAACCTTCAAAATGTTAATAATGGCAGTAATTTAAATATGGATGCCTTTCTTTTTATTACTTGGAGAAGCTGAACTTTCTTTCTTCATGTCTTACTGTTTCCAGCCCTTCAAATCTAGCGAGTGACAGTTTAAACATAGAATATTCATAACAAAAGAAATCAACCTGCTATGTGCTAAGGTTAATTTTATTTAAAGTGATATTTTTCCCAAATTATTTTTTATAAACTTTATTAGACAAATTTGGCATTAGAAACTGTTACAAATAACTTATTTTTATTGAAGTAACATTTGAAGGCAAACAGATCTGATCCAAAGCTCCCAGTTTCATCATGAATGGCAAAAATAATTAGATTCTTAAGCTAAGAGAAAGTGTGGAGTTTCCTCCCATACCGTGTATAGACAAAGTCTCTACAGCTGTGTCACACTAGCAGGTGCAATGTTACAAGCACTAAAGCTACATGCTGACACATCATTACTATGCAAAGGTCACAGTTCCATTAGGGACCATGCTAGTGTTCTGTGCATTTCCACAAGTATACAATGATAAGTATCTACCATGTAGAAGAAACCCGCTGTCTTCCAGTTCTGCAATGTTCTACTTATTCCACACTGCCCTACTCTCTAGAAACCACCAATCTTTTGACTGCTTGAATCTTTCCATTTCGTTTCCAAAATGCTAAGGGACTGAATCATGTAGCATGTAGGTTTTTATAGATAGATATACTTCACTTAGTGACACATATTTAAGTTTTCTGTATATCTTTTTATGGTTCATTACATTTTAATAGATGGGAAAATGCCCCATTAACTGGTTCAAAGTCAGTGCTCACAAACCCAAACTCTAGTTGGATCAAACCCCAGGCCTGCTATAGCATTTGACCAACATGACAGATCATGCTTCTATGCAAATGCCTTAGAATAATCAGTATGGACCAGTTGTCATGCATGCTATGGAGACCAGAATCAGGAAAGCAACCAAGTATCATGCCCTCTCACTACCTGGCCAATCCCTATATTCTCAGGTTCAATGAACATCTTGGTGCCCGTTCAATCCTGTGCTTCCAGGCTGCAGGCTATCTCTGATTGTATAAATACCCTTCTAGAAATAACTTCTAGACCTATTACAACTGTCTTCCAATCATTAGGCCCTTCTCATTAGACAGGTCAACTCTTCAGACTCTCATCCTAAGCCCAATCATCTACTTAAGAGGAAACCAGACTATCCACCTCCAGACCTCCAACACTGAGTCAACTCGTGCAACATACACAAGGGCCTCCCCAAAATCTCCTCCTCAGTAGACATTGGAATGAAAAGTCATCTAGTCAAAGACAACTTGTAAAACTTGAATAAGTCCCTTCTTCAAATTCATGAACAACAAATAGTTACAAAGATCAAGATCACACAAAAACAGGAGCGAGCCAAATGATCCAGGTCAACCAGTAGCAGAAACCCTAAGGAAGTGGGTGAAAATAAGCACAAATGCCCTCTGTGTATGAGATTGCAGCAAGGAAGCAGCTGGAAATATCTATGACACTGATCAATGTCACAGCATCCAGATCTGACTGTAAAAGTATAGACAACAAAATAATAACAGACTAAACAGAATGTCATAGTACTGAATATTCTCAACACAGAAAATGATGCAATGAGCGGAGTCAAGACTCATCCCCCTGTGCTGGCAGAAAAATAGGTCAGTCCTACACATAATGAGGTTAATAGCACAAATATGTAAAAGACAGATCCAACACTATAGTAACATATTTGGCAGGCTGGTTAACAATGGGCACAATAGTAGGAATGTCTTATAGTCAACTTAAAAATAGCCAAAAGAAAAATGAAAATTGGTCAGCTTTACTAATCTCAGGGAAATACAAATTAAAACTGCGATGTGACTTTTATTTCTACATCTCTATAGTATAGCTTGAAATCAGGGATGGTCATGCCTCCAAAAGTTCTTTCATTGTACAGGATGCATTACCTAGCTTGGCTTTTTGTTTTTCTATATGAAGTTGAATACTATTTTTTCAAGGCCTGTAAAGAATTTTGATGGGGATTATACTGCATATGTAGCTCAGTTTTGGTAAATTCATCATTTTCACTCTGTTATTCCTACCCATTCATAAGCATGGAGGATCTGTCCATCTTCTGATATCTTCTCCCATTTCTTTATTCAAAGACTTGAAGTTTTTTTTAATCATACACTTGCTTTGTTAGAGTTACCACAAGATATTTTATATTATTTGTAGCTTTCATAAAGGCTCTTTTTCCCATGATTTCAGACACAGCAGACACACCAGAAGAGGGCATCAGATCCCACTACAGATGGTTGTGAGCCTCCATGTAGTGGCTGGAAATTGAACTCAGGACCTCTGGAAGAGCAGTTAACCTCTGAACTATCTCCACAGCCCGTTCCCATGATTTCTTTCTCAGCATCTTTGTTGTTCGCATATAAGAGAGCTACTTGTGGGAGTGGCCAAACAAAGACTGGTCCAACTTGAAACCCATACCATGAAGGGGAGCCCATATCTGATACAGTCTGGAGAGTCAAAGACTGGATGCTGGCTAGTTCAAAAAACTAGAATAGAACAAAACACAACTGGAAAAAAAATAAAATGAAATAAAAACAAATAAATAAAACTTAATAATCAATAAAATGACTCCTAATGATATTCTGCTATACTTGGAGACCAGAGCCTAGTGTAATCATCCTCAGAGAGGCTTCATACAGTAACTGATTATAAGTGATGAAGAGACCCACAGCCAAGTATTAGGCAGAGCTTGTGGACTCCTGCTGAACAGGGAGAGGAAGGATGAGTCAAGGACTCAACAAGAACACATCTCACAATATCAACCACCAGGACTCACAGGGGTCACCGAGACTGAACCAATCAATAATCAGGGAGCCTGTATGAGTCTGACCTAAGTCCTCTATGCATGTGTTATGGTTGTACAGCTTGGTGTTCTTATGTGATACCAAACAGTGGAAGCAGGGGATGCATCAGTCTCTTTTGCCTGCTTTTAGAACCCCTTTCCTTCTATTGGGTTGTTTCATTCGGCCTTAAGATGAATGGATGTGCCTAGTCTTACTGTGTCATGGTATGCCTGCCATACTTGGTTGATATTGCTAGAAGGCCTGTTCTTTTCTGAAGGGAAGCAGAAGAGTGAATCTGGGGGAGTGGGGAGAGAAAGAGGATGGAGAGAAGAGGTTGGCATGTAATATATGAGAGAAGAATATTTTTAAGAGCTAGGATGTGACATTACCACACATCTTTTAGAATGAGTAGTATTAAAAGACTTAAATAACAATGTCAGCAAGGACATATAAGAAAGGAAACTTCCAAAGGTAAAAATGTAAATTAGTGCAGTCATGAGAGGCAAACATATACAGCAAAACCTCAATAAAGAACTACTTAGCTATTCCTTAGAAGACGTAGACCTGAGGATATTAAATTACCGTGTTTAGGAGATATCTTCCCAGTCTTGTTTAATGCATCATTATCCACAATATTCACGAGATGATATTCACTTTAATAGCCCATGCACAGAAGAAGAAAAAATGGTATAAAACTTGAAATGCACACATAATGTACTGTAGACTGTCTTTCAAAGGAAGGAAATCATGCCATCTGCAGCATCTCAGATAAAGATGTGGATGTAGTGTTAGATGGAATGATCTAGTCATAGAAAGTCAAACACTGCTTGGTCTCATTTTCACATAGAAGCTAAAAATGCTGTTTTGTTTTGGTGTGGTGCAGTTTGGTTTGGTTTGGTTTTCACTGGCCTTGAGCAAGAAGTACACTGCATCTACTGTTGGGCTGTAGATTAAAAAGTCAAAATGGACTTTTGTAAAAGAAAGAAAGAAAGAAAGAAAGAAAGAAAGAAAGAAAGAAAGAAAGAAAGAAAGAAAGAAAGAAAGAAAGAAAGGAAGGAAGAAAGAGATCTTAAACATTCAAAGAACGAAAAACCTTGTTTCCTGACATCTTGTCTAAGAGCCCCTGACATCTTCTGCAATATGTTTAAAGTGAAAGAATTATAGATGGCATTGATTTTTTCACATAAATATCAATTATTGTTCAATAATCACTGGGAAAATAAAAGTAAGGGTCCTTATAATTAGCCCTGCTCCATGTGCTGACTACATTTCCAGGCAGTCACAGGGCTGCACTATTCATTAGATGATGACTTCATTATAGGTTACAAAGCAGAAAATGCCAGCACTGTCTACACTGTGAGCTGGAATGTGTGAGCCTGTGAGGACCTGAGATTAGTTTGCTTCTACTGCAATGCAGAAAACTTAATTACATATCTGAGAGGCTGTCAGAAGACAGAACTAGGAGTCCTCTAGTTATAATCCCAGGGAACAGTTTAAGCTAGTATCAGACCTTGTATCTCCCTCATATTGATGTTCACAGAACTATGTGCAGAGTGCTATATTACAGTGCTCTGGGAAATGTGGAAACATGGAAATGCTAAACAGAGTCTAAACTCTGGCATTTCTATCTAGTAAGAAAGACTCAATGTGAATTTGTGTGAGTGTCTGTGTCTGTGTGTAAGAGAGAGAGAGAGAGAGAGAGAGAGAGAGAGAGAGAGAGAGAGAGA